>NW_027096088.1:0-150150 GCF_040115645.1 Euwallacea fornicatus | reverse complement strand
CATACCATGATTGCATCTTGTTGAATTTCCATGAAAAATAGTACTTTATGAGTTCAAACACACAACTTTTGTGACTTTTCAAACTTTGAAGCTCGATAACTTCGGCAAATGAGGTCCAAATTTGTTAAACAAAGTGTCAAATTAATCAGCTCGACGAGATTTTGAAGATGTCACAACACATCATGATTGCATCTTGTTGAATTTCCATGAAAAATAGTACTTTATGAGCTCAAACACACAACTTTTGTGACTTTTCAAACTTTGAAGCTCGATAACTTCGGCAAATGAGGTCCAAATTTGTTAAACAAAGTGTCAAATTAATCAGCTCGACGAGATTTTGAAGATGTCACAACACATCATGATTGCATCTTATTGAATTTCCATGAAAAATAGTACTTTATGAGCTCAAACACATCATGATTGCATCTTATTGAATTTCCATGAAAAATAGTACTTTATGAGTTCAAACACACAACTTTTGTGACTTTTCAAACTTTGAAGCTCGATAACTTCGGCAAATGAGGTCCAAATTTGTTAAACAAAGTGTCAAATTAATCAGCTCGACGAGATTTTGAAGATGTCACAACACATCATGATTGCATCTTGTTGAATTTCCATGAAAAATAGTACTTTATGAGCTCAAACACACAACTTTTGTGACTTTTCAAACTTTGAAGCTCGATAACTTCGGCAAATGAGGTCCAAATTTGTTAAACAAAGTGTCAAATTAATCAGCTCGACGAGATTTTGAAGATGTCACAACACATCATGATTGCATCTTATTGAATTTCCATGAAAAATAGTACTTTATGAGCTCAAACACACAACTTTTGTGACTTTTCAAACTTTGAAGCTCGATAAATTCGGCAAATGAGTAACAACATAGTTAAACAAAGTGTCAAATTAATCAGCTCGACGAGATTTTGAAGATGTCACAACACATCATGATTGCATCTTATTGAATTTCCATGAAAAATAGTACTTTATGAGCTCAAACACACAACTTTTGTGACTTTTCAAACTTTGAAGCTCGATAACTTCGGCAAATGAGGTCCAAATTTGTTAAACAAAGTGTCAAATTAATCAGCTCGACGAGATTTTGAAGATGTCACAACACATCATGATTGCATCTTGTTGAATTTCCATGAAAAATAGTACTTTATGAGCTCAAACACACAACTTTTGTGACTTTTCAAACTTTGAAGCACGATAACTTCGGCAAATGAGGTCCAAATTTGTTAAACAAAGTGTCAAATTAATCAGCTCGACGAGATTTTGAAGATGTCACAACACATCATGATTGCATCTTGTTGAATTTCCATGAAAAATAGTACTTTATGAGCTCAAACACACAACTTTTGTGACTTTTCAAACTGTGAAGCTCGATAAATTCGGCAAATAAGTACCAACATAGTTAAACAAAGTGTCAAATTAATCAGCTCGACGAGATTTTGAAGATGTCACAACACATCATGATTGCATCTTATTGAATTTCCATGAAAAATAGTACTTTATGAGCTCAAACACATCATGATTGCATCTTATTGAATTTCCATGAAAAATAGTACTTTATGAGTTCAAACACACAACTTTTGTGACTTTTCAAACTTTGAAGCTCGATAACTTCGGCAAATGAGGACCAACATTGTTAAACAAAGTGTCAAATTAATCAGCTCGACGAGATCTTTACAATGTCACAACATACCATGATTGCATCTTGTTGAATTTCCATGAAAAATAGTACTTTATGAGTTCAAACACACAACTTTTGTGACTTTTCAAACTTTGAAGCTCGATAACTTCGGCAAATGAGGACCAACATTGTTAAACAAAGTGTCAAATTAATCAGCTCGACGAGATCTTTACAATGTCACAACATACCATGATTGCATCTTGTTGAATTTCCATGAAAAATAGTACTTTATGAGCTCAAACACACAACTTTTGTGACTTTTCAAACTTTGAAGCTCGATAACTTCGGCAAATGAGGTCCAAATTTGTTAAACAAAGTGTCAAATTAATCAGCTCGACGAGATTTTGAAGATGTCACAACACATCATGATTGCATCTTGTTGAATTTCCATGAAAAATAGTACTTTATGAGCTCAAACACACAACTTTTGTGACTTTTCAAACTTTGAAGCTCGATAACTTCGGCAAATGAGGTCCAAATTTGTTAAACAAAGTGTCAAATTAATCAGCTCGACGAGATTTTGAAGATGTCACAACACATCATGATTGCATCTTATTGAATTTCCATGAAAAATAGTACTTTATGAGCTCAAACACACAACTTTTGTGACTTTTCAAACTTTGAAGCTCGATAAATTCGGCAAATGAGTAACAACATAGTTAAACAAAGTATCAAATTAATCAGCTCGACGAGATTTTGAAGATGTCACAACACATCATGATTGCATCTTATTGAATTTCCATGAAAAATAGTACTTTATGAGCTCAAACACACAACTTTTGTGACTTTTCAAACTTTGAAGCTCGATAACTTCGGCAAATGAGGTCCAAATTTGTTAAACAAAGTGTCAAATTAATCAGCTCGACGAGATTTTGAAGATGTCACAACACATCATGATTGCATCTTGTTGAATTTCCATGAAAAATAGTACTTTATGAGCTCAAACACACAACTTTTGTGACTTTTCAAACTTTGAAGCACGATAACTTCGGCAAATGAGGTCCAAATTTGTTAAACAAAGTGTCAAATTAATCAGCTCGACGAGATTTTGAAGATGTCACAACACATCATGATTGCATCTTGTTGAATTTCCATGAAAAATAGTACTTTATGAGCTCAAACACACAACTTTTGTGACTTTTCAAACTTTGAAGCTCGATAACTTCGGCAAATGAAGTCCAAATTTGTTAAACAAAGTGTCAAATTAATCAGCTCGACGAGATTTTGAAGATGTCACAACACATCATGATTGCATCTTGTGGAATTTCCATGAAAAATAGTACTTTATGAGCTCAAACACACAACTTTTGTGACTTTTCAAACTGTGAAGCTCGATAAATTCGGCAAATAAGTACCAACATAGTTAAACAAAGTGTCAAATTAATCAGCTCGACGAGATTTTGAAGATGTCACAACACATCATGATTGCATCTTATTGAATTTCCATGAAAAATAGTACTTTATGAGCTCAAACACATCATGATTGCATCTTATTGAATTTCCATGAAAAATAGTACTTTATGAGTTCAAACACACAACTTTTGTGACTTTTCAAACTTTGAAGCTCGATAACTTCGGCAAATGAGGACCAACATTGTTAAACAAAGTGTCAAATTAATCAGCTCGACGAGATCTTTACAATGTCACAACATACCATGATTGCATCTTGTTGAATTTCCATGAAAAATAGTACTTTATGAGTTCAAACACACAACTTTTGTGACTTTTCAAACTTTGAAGCTCGATAACTTCGGCAAATGAGGACCAACATTGTTAAACAAAGTGTCAAATTAATCAGCTCGACGAGATCTTTACAATGTCACAACATACCATGATTGCATCTTGTTGAATTTCCATGAAAAATAGTACTTTATGAGCTCAAACACACAACTTTTGTGACTTTTCAAACTTTGAAGCTCGATAACTTCGGCAAATGAGGTCCAAATTTGTTAAACAAAGTGTCAAATTAATCAGCTCGACGAGATTTTGAAGATGTCACAACACATCATGATTGCATCTTGTTGAATTTCCATGAAAAATAGTACTTTATGAGCTCAAACACACAACTTTTGTGACTTTTCAAACTTTGAAGCTCGATAACTTCGGCAAATGAGGACCAACATTGTTAAACAAAGTGTCAAATTAATCAGCTCGACGAGATCTTTACAATGTCACAACATACCATGATTGCATCTTGTTGAATTTCCATGAAAAATAGTACTTTATGAGTTCAAACACACAACTTTTGTGACTTTTCAAACTTTGAAGCTCGATAACTTCGGCAAATGAGGACCAACATTGTTAAACAAAGTGTCAAATTAATCAGCTCGACGAGATCTTTACAATGTCACAACATACCATGATTGCATCTTGTTGAATTTCCATGAAAAATAGTACTTTATGAGCTCAAACACACAACTTTTGTGACTTTTCAAACTTTGAAGCTCGATAACTTCGGCAAATGAGGTCCAAATTTGTTAAACAAAGTGTCAAATTAATCAGCTCGACGAGATTTTGAAGATGTCACAACACATCATGATTGCATCTTGTTGAATTTCCATGAAAAATAGTACTTTATGAGCTCAAACACACAACTTTTGTGACTTTTCAAACTTTGAAGCTCGATAACTTCGGCAAATGAGGACCAACATTGTTAAACAAAGTGTCAAATTAATCAGCTCGACGAGATCTTTACAATGTCACAACATACCATGATTGCATCTTGTTGAATTTCCATGAAAAATAGTACTTTATGAGCTCAAACACATCATGATTGCATCTTATTGAATTTCCATGAAAAATAGTACTTTATGAGTTCAAACACACAACTTTTGTGACTTTTCAAACTTTGAAGCTCGATAACTTCGGAAAATGAGGTCCAAATTTGTTAAACAAAGTGTCAAATTAATCAGCTCGACGAGATTTTGAAGATGTCACAACACATCATGATTGCATCTTGTTGAATTTCCATGAAAAATAGTACTTTATGAGCTCAAACACACAACTTTTGTGACTTTTCAAACTTTGAAGCTCGATAACTTCGGCAAATGAGGACCAACATTGTTAAACAAAGTGTCAAATTAATCAGCTCGACGAGATCTTTACAATGTCACAACATACCATGATTGCATCTTGTTGAATTTCCATGAAAAATAGTACTTTATGAGCTCAAACACACAACTTTTGTGACTTTTCAAACTTTGAAGCTCGATAACTTCGGCAAATGAGGACCAACATTGTTAAACAAAGTGTCAAATTAATCAGCTCGACGAGATCTTTACAATGTCACAACATACCATGATTGCATCTTGTTGAATTTCCATGAAAAATAGTACTTTATGAGCTCAAACACACAACTTTTGTGACTTTTCAAACTTTGAAGCTCGATAACTTCGGCAAATGAGGTCCAAATTTGTTAAACAAAGTGTCAAATTAATCAGCTCGACGAGATTTTGAAGATGTCACAACACATCATGATTGCATCTTGTTGAATTTCCATGAAAAATAGTACTTTATGAGCTCAAACACACAACTTTTGTGACTTTTCAAACTTTGAAGCTCGATAACTTCGGCAAATGAGGACCAACATTGTTAAACAAAGTGTCAAATTAATCAGCTCGACGAGATCTTTACAATGTCACAACATACCATGATTGCATCTTGTTGAATTTCCATGAAAAATAGTACTTTATGAGTTCAAACACACAACTTTTGTGACTTTTCAAACTTTGAAGCTCGATAACTTCGGCAAATGAGGACCAACATTGTTAAACAAAGTGTCAAATTAATCAGCTCGATGAGATCTTTACAATGTCACAACATACCATGATTGCATCTTGTTGAATTTCCATGAAAAATAGTACTTTATGAGCTCAAACACATCATGATTGCATCTTATTGAATTTCCATGAAAAATAGTACTTTATGAGTTCAAACACACAACTTTTGTGACTTTTCAAACTTTGAAGCTCGATAACTTCGGCAAATGAGGACCAACATTGTTAAACAAAGTGTCAAATTAATCAGCTCGACGAGATCTTTACAATGTCACAACATACCATGATTGCATCTTGTTGAATTTCCATGAAAAATAGTACTTTATGAGTTCAAACACACAACTTTTGTGACTTTTCAAACTTTGAAGCTCGATAACTTCGGCAAATGAGGACCAACATTGTTAAACAAAGTGTCAAATTAATCAGCTCGACGAGATCTTTACAATGTCACAACATACCATGATTGCATCTTGTTGAATTTCCATGAAAAATAGTACTTTATGAGCTCAAACACATCATGATTGCATCTTATTGAATTTCCATGAAAAATAGTACTTTATGAGCTCAAACACACAACTTTTGTGACTTTTCAAACTTTGAAGCTCGATAAATTCGGCAAATGAGTAACAACATAGTTAAACAAAGTGTCAAATTAATCAGCTCGACGAGATTTTGAAGATGTCACAACACATCATGATTGCATCTTATTGAATTTCCATGAAAAATAGTACTTTATGAGCTCAAACACATCATGATTGCATCTTATTGAATTTCCATGAAAAATAGTACTTTATGAGCTCAAACACACAACTTTTGTGACTTTTCAAACTTTGAAGCTCGATAACTTCGGCAAATGAGGACCAACATTGTTAAACAAAGTGTCAAATTAATCAGCTCGACGAGATCTTTACAATGTCACAACATACCATGATTGCATCTTGTTGAATTTCCATGAAAAATAGTACTTTATGAGTTCAAACACACAACTTTTGTGACTTTTCAAACTTTGAAGCTCGATAACTTCGGCAAATGAGGACCAACATTGTTAAACAAAGTGTCAAATTAATCAGCTCGACGAGATCTTTACAATGTCACAACATACCATGATTGCATCTTGTTGAATTTCCATGAAAAATAGTACTTTATGAGCTCAAACACACAACTTTTGTGACTTTTCAAACTTTGAAGCTCGATAACTTCGGCAAATGAGGTCCAAATTTGTTAAACAAAGTGTCAAATTAATCAGCTCGACGAGATTTTGAAGATGTCACAACACATCATGATTGCATCTTGTTGAATTTCCATGAAAAATAGTACTTTATGAGCTCAAACACACAACTTTTGTGACTTTTCAAACTTTGAAGCTCGATAACTTCGGCAAATGAGGACCAACATTGTTAAACAAAGTGTCAAATTAATCAGCTCGACGAGATCTTTACAATGTCACAACATACCATGATTGCATCTTGTTGAATTTCCATGAAAAATAGTACTTTATGAGCTCAAACACATCATGATTGCATCTTATTGAATTTCCATGAAAAATAGTACTTTATGAGTTCAAACACACAACTTTTGTGACTTTTCAAACTTTGAAGCTCGATAACTTCGGAAAATGAGGTCCAAATTTGTTAAACAAAGTGTCAAATTAATCAGCTCGACGAGATTTTGAAGATGTCACAACACATCATGATTGCATCTTGTTGAATTTCCATGAAAAATAGTACTTTATGAGCTCAAACACACAACTTTTGTGACTTTTCAAACTTTGAAGCTCGATAACTTCGGCAAATGAGGACCAACATTGTTAAACAAAGTGTCAAATTAATCAGCTCGACGAGATCTTTACAATGTCACAACATACCATGATTGCATCTTGTTGAATTTCCATGAAAAATAGTACTTTATGAGCTCAAACACACAACTTTTGTGACTTTTCAAACTTTGAAGCTCGATAACTTCGGCAAATGAGGACCAACATTGTTAAACAAAGTGTCAAATTAATCAGCTCGACGAGATCTTTACAATGTCACAACATACCATGATTGCATCTTGTTGAATTTCCATGAAAAATAGTACTTTATGAGCTCAAACACACAACTTTTGTGACTTTTCAAACTTTGAAGCTCGATAACTTCGGCAAATGAGGTCCAAATTTGTTAAACAAAGTGTCAAATTAATCAGCTCGACGAGATTTTGAAGATGTCACAACACATCATGATTGCATCTTGTTGAATTTCCATGAAAAATAGTACTTTATGAGCTCAAACACACAACTTTTGTGACTTTTCAAACTTTGAAGCTCGATAACTTCGGCAAATGAGGACCAACATTGTTAAACAAAGTGTCAAATTAATCAGCTCGACGAGATCTTTACAATGTCACAACATACCATGATTGCATCTTGTTGAATTTCCATGAAAAATAGTACTTTATGAGTTCAAACACACAACTTTTGTGACTTTTCAAACTTTGAAGCTCGATAACTTCGGCAAATGAGGACCAACATTGTTAAACAAAGTGTCAAATTAATCAGCTCGATGAGATCTTTACAATGTCACAACATACCATGATTGCATCTTGTTGAATTTCCATGAAAAATAGTACTTTATGAGCTCAAACACATCATGATTGCATCTTATTGAATTTCCATGAAAAATAGTACTTTATGAGTTCAAACACACAACTTTTGTGACTTTTCAAACTTTGAAGCTCGATAACTTCGGCAAATGAGGACCAACATTGTTAAACAAAGTGTCAAATTAATCAGCTCGACGAGATCTTTACAATGTCACAACATACCATGATTGCATCTTGTTGAATTTCCATGAAAAATAGTACTTTATGAGTTCAAACACACAACTTTTGTGACTTTTCAAACTTTGAAGCTCGATAACTTCGGCAAATGAGGACCAACATTGTTAAACAAAGTGTCAAATTAATCAGCTCGACGAGATCTTTACAATGTCACAACATACCATGATTGCATCTTGTTGAATTTCCATGAAAAATAGTACTTTATGAGCTCAAACACATCATGATTGCATCTTATTGAATTTCCATGAAAAATAGTACTTTATGAGTTCAAACACACAACTTTTGTGACTTTTCAAACTTTGAAGCTCGATAACTTCGGCAAATGAGGTCCAAATTTGTTAAACAAAGTGTCAAATTAATCAGCTCGACGAGATTTTGAAGATGTCACAACACATCATGATTGCATCTTGTTGAATTTCCATGAAAAATAGTACTTTATGAGCTCAAACATACAACTTTTGTGACTTTTCAAACTTTGAAGCACGATAACTTCGGCAAATGAGGTCCAAATTTGTTAAACAAAGTGTCAAATTAATCAGCTCGACGAGATTTTGAAGATGTCACAACACATCATGATTGCATCTTGTTGAATTTCCATGAAAAATAGTACTTTATGAGTTCAAACACACAACTTTTGTGACTTTTCAAACTTTGAAGCTCGATAACTTCGGCAAATGAGGACCAACATTGTTAAACAAAGTGTCAAATTAATCAGCTCGACGAGATCTTTACAATGTCACAACATACCATGATTGCATCTTGTTGAATTTCCATGAAAAATAGTACTTTATGAGTTCAAACACACAACTTTTGTGACTTTTCAAACTTTGAAGCTCGATAACTTCGGCAAATGAGGACCAACATTGTTAAACAAAGTGTCAAATTAATCAGCTCGACGAGATCTTTACAATGTCACAACATACCATGATTGCATCTTGTTGAATTTCCATGAAAAATAGTACTTTATGAGCTCAAACACACAACTTTTGTGACTTTTCAAACTTTGAAGCTCGATAACTTCGGCAAATGAGGTCCAAATTTGTTAAACAAAGTGTCAAATTAATCAGCTCGACGAGATTTTGAAGATGTCACAACACATCATGATTGCATCTTGTTGAATTTCCATGAAAAATAGTACTTTATGAGCTCAAACACACAACTTTTGTGACTTTTCAAACTTTGAAGCTCGATAACTTCGGCAAATGAGGTCCAAATTTGTTAAACAAAGTGTCAAATTAATCAGCTCGACGAGATTTTGAAGATGTCACAACACATCATGATTGCATCTTAATGAATTTCCATGAAAAATAGTACTTTATGAGCTCAAACACACAACTTTTGTGACTTTTCAAACTTTGAAGCTCGATAAATTCGGCAAATGAGTAACAACATAGTTAAACAAAGTGTCAAATTAATCAGCTCGACGAGATTTTGAAGATGTCACAACACATCATGATTGCATCTTATTGAATTTCCATGAAAAATAGTACTTTATGAGCTCAAACACACAACTTTTGTGACTTTTCAAACTTTGAAGCTCGATAACTTCGGCAAATGAGGTCCAAATTTGTTAAACAAAGTGTCAAATTAATCAGCTCGACGAGATTTTGAAGATGTCACAACACATCATGATTGCATCTTGTTGAATTTCCATGAAAAATAGTACTTTATGAGCTCAAACACACAACTTTTGTGACTTTTCAAACTTTGAAGCACGATAACTTCGGCAAATGAGGTCCAAATTTGTTAAACAAAGTGTCAAATTAATCAGCTCGACGAGATTTTGAAGTTGTCACAACACATCATGATTGCATCTTGTTGAATTTCCATGAAAAATAGTACTTTATGAGCTCAAACACACAAATTTTGTGACTTTTCAAACTTTGAAGCTCGATAACTTCGGCAAATGAAGTCCAAATTTGTTAAACAAAGTGTCAAATTAATCAGCTCGACGAGATTTTGAAGATGTCACAACACATCATGATTGCATCTTGTTGAATTTCCATGAAAAATAGTACTTTATGAGCTCAAACACACAACTTTTGTGACTTTTCAAACTTTGAAGCACGATAACTTCGGCAAATGAGGTCCAAATTTGTTAAACAAAGTGTCAAATTAATCAGCTCGACGAGATTTTGAAGTTGTCACAACACATCATGATTGCATCTTGTTGAATTTCCATGAAAAATAGTACTTTATGAGCTCAAACACACAACTTTTGTGACTTTTCAAACTTTGAAGCTCGATAACTTCGGCAAATGAAGTCCAAATTTGTTAAACAAAGTGTCAAATTAATCAGCTCGACGAGATTTTGAAGATGTCACAACACATCATGATTGCATCTTGTTGAATTTCCATGAAAAATAGTACTTTATGAGCTCAAACACACAACTTTTGTGACTTTTCAAACTTTGAAGCTCGATAAATTCGGCAAATAAGTACCAACATAGTTAAACAAAGTGTCAAATTAATCAGCTCGACGAGATTTTGAAGATGTCACAACACATCATGATTGCATCTTATTGAATTTCCATGAAAAATAGTACTTTATGAGCTCAAACACATCATGATTGCATCTTATTGAATTTCCATGAAAAATAGTACTTTATGAGTTCAAACACACAACTTTTGTGACTTTTCAAACTTTGAAGCTCGATAACTTCGGCAAATGAGGACCAACATTGTTAAACAAAGTGTCAAATTAATCAGCTCGACGAGATCTTTACAATGTCACAACATACCATGATTGCATCTTGTTGAATTTCCATGAAAAATAGTACTTTATGTGCTCAAACACACAACTTTTGTGACTTTTCAAATTTTGAAGCTCGATAACTTCGGCAAATGAGGTCCAAATTTGTTAAACAAAGTGTCAAATTAATCAGCTCGACGAGATTTTGAAGATGTCACAACACATCATGATTGCATCTTGTTGAATTTCCATGAAAAATAGTACTTTATGAGCTCAAACACACAACTTTTGTGACTTTTCAAACTTTGAAGCTCGATAAATTCGGCAAATGAGTAACAACATAGTTAAACAAAGTGTCAAATTAATCAGCTCGACGAGATTTTGAAGATGTCACAACACATCATGATTGCATCTTGTTGAATTTCCATGAAAAATAGTACTTTATGAGCTCAAACACACAACTTTTGTGACTTTTCAAACTTTGAAGCTCGATAACTTCGGCAAATGAGGTCCAAATTTGTTAAACAAAGTGTCAAATTAATCAGCTCGACGAGATTTTGAAGATGTCACAACACATCATGATTGCATCTTATTGAATTTCCATGAAAAATAGTACTTTATGAGCTCAAACACATCATGATTGCATCTTATTGACTTTCCATGAAAAATAGTACTTTATGAGTTCAAACACACAACTTTTGTGACTTTTCAAACTTTGAAGCTCGATAACTTCGGCAAATGAGGTCCAAATTTGTTAAACAAAGTGTCAAATTAATCAGCTCGACGAGATTTTGAAGATGTCACAACACATCATGATTGCATCTTATTGAATTTCCATGAAAAATAGTACTTTATGAGCTCAAACACACAACTTTTGTGACTTTTCAAATTTTGAAGCTCGATAAATTCGGCAAATGAGTAACAACATAGTTAAACAAAGTGTCAAATTAATCAGCTCGACGAGATTTTGAAGCTGTCACAACACATCATGATTGCATCTTATTGAATTTCCATGAAAAATAGTACTTTATGAGCTCAAACACACAACTTTTGTGACTTTTCAAACTTTGAAGCTCGATAACTTCGGCAAATGAGGTCCAAATTTGTTAAACAAAGTGTCAAATTAATCAGCTCGACGAGATTTTGAAGATGTCACAACACATCATGATTGCATCTTATTGAATTTCCATGAAAAATAGTACTTTATGAGCTGAAACACACAACTTTTGTGACTTTTCAAACTTTGAAGCTCGATAAATTCGGCAAATGAGTAACAACATAGTTAAACAAAGTGTCAAATTAATCAGCTCGACGAGATTTTGAAGATGTCACAACACATCATGATTGCATCTTATTGAATTTCCATGAAAAATAGTACTTTATGAGCTCAAACACACAACTTTTGTGACTTTTCAAACTTTGAAGCTCGATAACTTCGGCAAATGAGGTCCAAATTTGTTAAACAAAGTGTCAAATTAATCAGCTCGACGAGATTTTGAAGACGTCACAACACATCATGATTGCATCTTGTTGAATTTCCATGAAAAATAGTACTTTATGAGCTCAAACACACAACTTTTGTGACTTTTCAAACTTTGAAGCTCGATAAATTCGGCAAATGAGTAACAACATAGTTAAACAAAGTGTCAAATTAATCAGCTCGACGAGATTTTGAAGATGTCACAACACATCATGATTGCATCTTATTGAATTTCCATGAAAAATAGTACTTTATGAGCTCAAACACACAACTTTTGTGACTTTTCAAACTTTGAAGCTCGATAACTTCGGCAAATGAGGTCCAAATTTGTTAAACAAAGTGTCAAATTAATCAGCTCGACGAGATTTTGAAGATGTCACAACACATCATGATTGCATCTTGTTGAATTTCCATGAAAAATAGTACTTTATGAGCTCAAACACACAACTTTTGTGACTTTTCAAACTTTGAAGCTCGATAACTTCGGCAAATGAAGTCCAAATTTGTTAAACAAAGTGTCAAATTAATCAGCTCGACGAGATTTTGAAGATGTCACAACACATCATGATTGCATCTTGTTGAATTTCCATGAAAAATAGTACTTTATGAGCTCAAACACACAACTTTTGTGACTTTTCAAACTTTGAAGCTCGATAACTTCGGCAAATGAGGTCCAAATTTGTTAAACAAAGTGTCAAATTAATCAGCTCGACGAGATTTTGAAGATGTCACAACACACTATGATTGCATCTTGTTGAATTTCCATGAAAAATAGTACTTTATGAGCTCAAACACACAACTTTTGTGACTTTTCAAACTTTGAAGCTCGATAAATTCGGCAAATGAGTAACAACATAGTTAAACAAAGTGTCAAATTAATCAGCTCGACGAGATTTTGAAGATGTCACAACACATCATGATTGCATCTTATTGAATTTCCATGAAAAATAGTACTTTATGAGCTCAAACACACAACTTTTGTGACTTTTCAAACTTTGAAGCTCGATAACTTCGGCAAATGAGGTCCAAATTTGTTAAACAAAGTGTCAAATTAATCAGCTCGACGAGATTTTGAAGTTGTCACAACACATCATGATTGCATCTTGTTGAATTTCCATGAAAAATAGTACTTTATGAGCTCAAACACACAACTTTTGTGACTTTTCAAACTTTGAAGCACGATAACTTCGGCAAATGAGGTCCAAATTTGTTAAACAAAGTGTCAAATTAATCAGCTCGACGAGATTTTGAAGTTGTCACAACACATCATGATTGCATCTTGTTGAATTTCCATGAAAAATAGTACTTTATGAGCTCAAACACACAACTTTTGTGACTTTTCAAACTTTGAAGCTCGATAACTTCGGCAAATGAAGTCCAAATTTGTTAAACAAAGTGTCAAATTAATCAGCTCGACGAGATTTTGAAGATGTCACAACACATCATGATTGCATCTTGTTGAATTTCCATGAAAAATAGTACTTTATGAGCTCAAACACACAACTTTTGTGACTTTTCAAACTTTGAAGCTCGATAAATTCGGCAAATAAGTACCAACATAGTTAAACAAAGTGTCAAATTAATCAGCTCGACGAGATTTTGAAGATGTCACAACACATCATGATTGCATCTTATTGAATTTCCATGAAAAATAGTACTTTATGAGCTCAAACACATCATGATTGCATCTTATTGAATTTCCATGAAAAATAGTACTTTATGAGTTCAAACACACAACTTTTGTGACTTTTCAAACTTTGAAGCTCGATAACTTCGGCAAATGAGGACCAACATTGTTAAACAAAGTGTCAAATTAATCAGCTCGACGAGATCTTTACAATGTCACAACATACCATGATTGCATCTTGTTGAATTTCCATGAAAAATAGTACTTTATGTGCTCAAACACACAACTTTTGTGACTTTTCAAATTTTGAAGCTCGATAACTTCGGCAAATGAGGTCCAAATTTGTTAAACAAAGTGTCAAATTAATCAGCTCGACGAGATTTTGAAGATGTCACAACACATCATGATTGCATCTTGTTGAATTTCCATGAAAAATAGTACTTTATGAGCTCAAACACACAACTTTTGTGACTTTTCAAAGTTTGAAGCTCGATAAATTCGGCAAATGAGTAACAACATAGTTAAACAAAGTGTCAAATTAATCAGCTCGACGAGATTTTGAAGATGTCACAACACATCATGATTGCATCTTATTGAATTTCCATGAAAAATAGTACTTTATGAGCTCAAACACACAACTTTTGTGACTTTTCAAACTTTGAAGCTCGATAACTTCGGCAAATGAGGTCCAAATTTGTTAAACAAAGTGTCAAATTAATCAGCTCGACGAGATTTTGAAGATGTCACAACACATCATGATTGCATCTTGTTGAATTTCCATGAAAAATAGTACTTTATGAGCTCAAACACACAACTTTTGTGACTTTTCAAACTTTGAAGCACGATAACTTCGGCAAATGAGGTCCAAATTTGTTAAACAAAGTGTCAAATTAATCAGCTCGACGAGATTTTGAAGTTGTCACAACACATCATGATTGCATCTTGTTGAATTTCCATGAAAAATAGTACTTTATGAGCTCAAACACACAAATTTTGTGACTTTTCAAACTTTGAAGCTCGATAACTTCGGCAAATGAAGTCCAAATTTGTTAAACAAAGTGTCAAATTAATCAGCTCGACGAGATTTTGAAGATGTCACAACACATCATGATTGCATCTTGTTGAATTTCCATGAAAAATAGTACTTTATGAGCTCAAACACACAACTTTTGTGACTTTTCAAACTTTGAAGCACGATAACTTCGGCAAATGAGGTCCAAATTTGTTAAACAAAGTGTCAAATTAATCAGCTCGACGAGATTTTGAAGTTGTCACAACACATCATGATTGCATCTTGTTGAATTTCCATGAAAAATAGTACTTTATGAGCTCAAACACACAACTTTTGTGACTTTTCAAACTTTGAAGCTCGATAACTTCGGCAAATGAAGTCCAAATTTGTTAAACAAAGTGTCAAATTAATCAGCTCGACGAGATTTTGAAGATGTCACAACACATCATGATTGCATCTTGTTGAATTTCCATGAAAAATAGTACTTTATGAGCTCAAACACACAACTTTTGTGACTTTTCAAACTTTGAAGCTCGATAAATTCGGCAAATAAGTACCAACATAGTTAAACAAAGTGTCAAATTAATCAGCTCGACGAGATTTTGAAGATGTCACAACACATCATGATTGCATCTTATTGAATTTCCATGAAAAATAGTACTTTATGAGCTCAAACACATCATGATTGCATCTTATTGAATTTCCATGAAAAATAGTACTTTATGAGTTCAAACACACAACTTTTGTGACTTTTCAAACTTTGAAGCTCGATAACTTCGGCAAATGAGGACCAACATTGTTAAACAAAGTGTCAAATTAATCAGCTCGACGAGATCTTTACAATGTCACAACATACCATGATTGCATCTTGTTGAATTTACATGAAAAATAGTACTTTATGTGCTCAAACACACAACTTTTGTGACTTTTCAAATTTTGAAGCTCGATAACTTCGGCAAATGAGGTCCAAATTTGTTAAACAAAGTGTCAAATTAATCAGCTCGACGAGATTTTGAAGATGTCACAACACATCATGATTGCATCTTGTTGAATTTCCATGAAAAATAGTACTTTATGAGCTCAAACACACAACTTTTGTGACTTTTCAAACTTTGAAGCTCGATAAATTCGGCAAATGAGTAACAACATAGTTAAACAAAGTGTCAAATTAATCAGCTCGACGAGATTTTGAAGATGTCACAACACATCATGATTGCATCTTATTGAATTTCCATGAAAAATAGTACTTTATGAGCTCAAACACACAACTTTTGTGACTTTTCAAACTTTGAAGCTCGATAACTTCGGCAAATGAGGACCAACATTGTTAAACAAAGTGTCAAATTAATCAGCTCGACGAGATCTTTACAATGTCACAACATACCATGATTGCATCTTATTGAATTTCCATGAAAAATAGTACTTTATGAGTTCAAACACACAACTTTTGTGACTTTTCAAACTTTGAAGCTCGATAACTTCGGCAAATGAGGTCCAAATTTGTTAAACAAAGTGTCAAATTAATCAGCTCGACGAGATTTTGAAGATGTCACAACACATCATGATTGCATCTTATTGAATTTCCATGAAAAATAGTACTTTATGAGCTCAAACACACAACTTTTGTGACTTTTCAAACTTTGAAGCTCGATAAATTCGGCAAATGAGTAACAACATAGTTAAACAAAGTGTCAAATTAATCAGCTCGACGAGATTTTGAAGCTGTCACAACACATCATGATTGCATCTTATTGAATTTCCATGAAAAATAGTACTTTATGAGCTCAAACACACAACTTTTGTGACTTTTCAAACTTTGAAGCTCGATAACTTCGGCAAATGAGGTCCAAATTTGTTAAACAAAGTGTCAAATTAATCAGCTCGACGAGATTTTGAAGATGTCACAACACATCATGATTGCATCTTATTGAATTTCCATGAAAAATAGTACTTTATGAGCTCAAACACACAACTTTTGTGACTTTTCAAACTTTGAAGCTCGATAAATTCGGCAAATGAGTAACAACATAGTTAAACAAAGTGTCAAATTAATCAGCTCGACGAGATTTTGAAGATGTCACAACACATCATGATTGCATCTTATTGAATTTCCATGAAAAATAGTACTTTATGAGCTCAAACACACAACTTTTGTGACTTTTCAAACTTTGAAGCTCGATAACTTCGGCAAATGAGGTCCAAATTTGTTAAACAAAGTGTCAAATTAATCAGCTCGACGAGATTTTGAAGATGTCACAACACATCATGATTGCATCTTGTTGAATTTCCATGAAAAATAGTACTTTATGAGCTCAAACACACAACTTTTGTGACTTTTCAAACTTTGAAGCTCGATAAATTCGGCAAATGAGTAACAACATAGTTAAACAAAGTGTCAAATTAATCAGCTCGACGAGATTTTGAAGATGTCACAACACATCATGATTGCATCTTATTGAATTTCCATGAAAAATAGTACTTTATGAGCTCAAACACACAACTTTTGTGACTTTTCAAACTTTGAAGCTCGATAACTTCGGCAAATGAGGTCCAAATTTGTTAAACAAAGTGTCAAATTAATCAGCTCGACGAGATTTTGAAGATGTCACAACACATCATGATTGCATCTTGTTGAATTTCCATGAAAAATAGTACTTTATGAGCTCAAACACACAACTTTTGTGACTTTTCAAACTTTGAAGCTCGATAACTTCGGCAAATGAGGTCCAAATTTGTTAAACAAAGTGTCAAATTAATCAGCTGGACGAGATTTTGAAGATGTCACAACACATCATGATTGCATCTTGTTGAATTTCCATGAAAAATAGTACTTTATGAGCTCAAACACACAACTTTTGTGACTTTTCAAACTTTGAAGCTCGATAACTTCGGCAAATGAGGTCCAAATTTGTTAAACAAAGTGTCAAATTAATCAGCTCGACGAGATTTTGAAGATGTCACAACACATCATGATTGCATCTTATTGAATTTCCATGAAAAATAGTACTTTATGAGCTCAAACACATCATGATTGCATCTTATTGAATTTCCATGAAAAATAGTACTTTATGAGTTCAAACACACAACTTTTGTGACTTTTCAAACTTTGAAGCTCGATAACTTCGGCAAATGAGGTCCAAATTTGTTAAACAAAGTGTCAAATTAATCAGCTCGACGAGATTTTGAAGATGTCACAACACATCATGATTGCATCTTATTGAATTTCCATGAAAAATAGTACTTTATGAGCTCAAACACACAACTTTTGTGACTTTTCAAACTTTGAAGCTCGATAAATTCGGCAAATGAGTAACAACATAGTTAAACAAAGTGTCAAATTAATCAGCTCGACGAGATTTTGAAGCTGTCACAACACATCATGATTGCATCTTATTGAATTTCCATGAAAAATAGTACTTTATGAGCTCAAACACACAACTTTTGTGACTTTTCAAACTTTGAAGCTCGATAACTTCGGCAAATGAGGTCCAAATTTGTTAAACAAAGTGTCAAATTAATCAGCTCGACGAGATTTTGAAGATGTCACAACACATCATGATTGCATCTTATTGAATTTCCATGAAAAATAGTACTTTATGAGCTCAAACACACAACTTTTGTGACTTTTCAAACTTTGAAGCTCGATAAATTCGGCAAATGAGTAACAACATAGTTAAACAAAGTGTCAAATTAATCAGCTCGACGAGATTTTGAAGATGTCACAACACATCATGATTGCATCTTATTGAATTTCCATGAAAAATAGTACTTTATGAGCTCAAACACACAACTTTTGTGACTTTTCAAACTTTGAAGCTCGATAAATTCGGCAAATGAGTAACAACATAGTTAAACAAAGTGTCAAATTAATCAGCTCGACGAGATTTTGAAGATGTCACAACACATCATGATTGCATCTTATTGAATTTCCATGAAAAATAGTACTTTATGAGCTCAAACACACAACTTTTGTGACTTTTCAAACTTTGAAGCTCGATAAATTCGGCAAATGAGTAACAACATAGTTAAACAAAGTGTCAAATTAATCAGCTCGACGAGATTTTGAAGCTGTCACAACACATCATGATTGCATCTTATTGAATTTCCATGAAAAATAGTACTTTATGAGCTCAAACACACAACTTTTGTGACTTTTCAAACTTTGAAGCTCGATAACTTCGGCAAATGAGGTCCAAATTTGTTAAACAAAGTGTCAAATTAATCAGCTCGACGAGATTTTGAAGATGTCACAACACATCATGATTGCATCTTATTGAATTTCCATGAAAAATAGTACTTTATGAGCTCAAACACACAACTTTTGTGACTTTTCAAACTTTGAAGCTCGATAAATTCGGCAAATGAGTAACAACATAGTTAAACAAAGTGTCAAATTAATCAGCTCGACGAGATTTTGAAGATGTCACAACACATCATGATTGCATCTTATTGAATTTCCATGAAAAATAGTACTTTATGAGCTCAAACACACAACTTTTGTGACTTTTCAAACTTTGAAGCTCGATAAATTCGGCAAATGAGTAACAACATAGTTAAACAAAGTGTCAAATTAATCAGCTCGACGAGATTTTGAAGATGTCACAACACATCATGATTGCATCTTATTGAATTTCCATGAAAAATAGTACTTTATGAGCTCAAACACACAACTTTTGTGACTTTTCAAACTTTGAAGCTCGATAAATTCGGCAAATGAGTAACAACATAGTTAAACAAAGTGTCAAATTAATCAGCTCGACGAGATTTTGAAGCTGTCACAACACATCATGATTGCATCTTATTGAATTTCCATGAAAAATAGTACTTTATGAGCTCAAACACACAACTTTTGTGACTTTTCAAACTTTGAAGCTCGATAACTTCGGCAAATGAGGTCCAAATTTGTTAAACAAAGTGTCAAATTAATCAGCTCGACGAGATTTTGAAGATGTCACAACACATCATGATTGCATCTTGTTGAATTTCCATGAAAAATAGTACTTTATGAGCTCAAACACACAACTTTTGTGACTTTTCAAACTTTGAAGCTCGATAAATTCGGCAAATGAGTAACAATATAGTTAAACAAAGTGTCAAATTAATCAGCTCGACGAGATTTTGAAGATGTCACAACACATCATGATTGCATCTTATTGAATTTCCATGAAAAATAGTACTTTATGAGCTCAAACACACAACTTTTGTGACTTTTCAAACTTTGAAGCTCGATAAATTCGGCAAATGAGTAACAACATAGTTAAACAAAGTGTCAAATTAATCAGCTCGACGAGATTTTGAAGATGTCACAACACATCATGATTGCATCTTATTGAATTTCCATGAAAAATAGTACTTTATGAGCTCAAACACACAACTTTTGTGACTTTTCAAACTTTGAAGCTCGATAAATTCGGCAAATGAGTAACAACATAGTTAAACAAAGTGTCAAATTAATCAGCTCGACGAGATTTTGAAGATGTCACAACACATCATGATTGCATCTTATTGAATTTCCATGAAAAATAGTACTTTATGAGCTCAAACACATCATGATTGCATCTTATTGAATTTCCATGAAAAATAGTACTTTATGAGTTCAAACACACAACTTTTGTGACTTTTCAAACTTTGAAGCTCGATAACTTCGGCAAATGAGGTCCAAATTTGTTAAACAAAGTGTCAAATTAATCAGCTCGACGAGATTTTGAAGATGTCACAACACATCATGATTGCATCTTATTGAATTTCCATGAAAAATAGTACTTTATGAGCTCAAACACACAACTTTTGTGACTTTTCAAACTTTGAAGCTCGATAAATTCGGCAAATGAGTAACAACATAGTTAAACAAAGTGTCAAATTAATCAGCTCGACGAGATTTTGAAGCTGTCACAACACATCATGATTGCATCTTATTGAATTTCCATGAAAAATAGTACTTTATGAGCTCAAACACACAACTTTTGTGACTTTTCAAACTTTGAAGCTCGATAACTTCGGCAAATGAGGTCCAAATTTGTTAAACAAAGTGTCAAATTAATCAGCTCGACGAGGTTTTGAAGATGTCACAACACATCATGATTGCATCTTATTGAATTTCCATGAAAAATAGTACTTTATGAGCTCAAACACACAACTTTTGTGACTTTTCAAACTTTGAAGCTCGATAAATTCGGCAAATGAGTAACAACATAGTTAAACAAAGTGTCAAATTAATCAGCTCGACGAGATTTTGAAGATGTCACAACACATCATGATTGCATCTTATTGAATTTCCATGAAAAATAGTACTTTATGAGCTCAAACACACAACTTTTGTGACTTTTCAAACTTTGAAGCTCGATAAATTCGGCAAATGAGTAACAACATAGTTAAACAAAGTGTCAAATTAATCAGCTCGACGAGATTTTGAAGATGTCACAACACATCATGATTGCATCTTATTGAATTTCCATGAAAAATAGTACTTTATGAGCTCAAACACACAACTTTTGTGACTTTTCAAACTTTGAAGCTCGATAACTTCGGCAAATGAGGTCCAAATTTGTTAAACAAAGTGTCAAATTAATCAGCTCGACGAGATTTTGAAGATGTCACAACACATCATGATTGCATCTTGTTGAATTTCCATGAAAAATAGTACTTTATGAGCTCAAACACACAACTTTTGTGACTTTTCAAACTTTGAAGCTCGATAAATTCGGCAAATGAGTAACAACATAGTTAAACAAAGTGTCAAATTAATCAGCTCGACGAGATTTTGAAGATGTCACAACACATCATGATTGCATCTTATTGAATTTCCATGAAAAATAGTACTTTATGAGCTCAAACACACAACTTTTGTGACTTTTCAAACTTTGAAGCTCGATAAATTCGGCAAATGAGTAACAACATAGTTAAACAAAGTGTCAAATTAATCAGCTCGACGAGATTTTGAAGATGTCACAACACATCATGATTGCATCTTATTGAATTTCCATGAAAAATAGTACTTTATGAGCTCAAACACACAACTTTTGTGACTTTTCAAACTTTGAAGCTCGATAAATTCGGCAAATGAGTAACAACATAGTTAAACAAAGTGTCAAATTAATCAGCTCGACGAGATTTTGAAGATGTCACAACACATCATGATTGCATCTTATTGAATTTCCATGAAAAATAGTACTTTATGAGCTCAAACACACAACTTTTGTGACTTTTCAAACTTTGAAGCTCGATAACTTCGGCAAATGAGGTCCAAATTTGTTAAACAAAGTGTCAAATTAATCAGCTCGACGAGATTTTGAAGATGTCACAACACATCATGATTGCATCTTGTTGAATTTCCATGAAAAATAGTACTTTATGAGCTCAAACACACAACTTTTGTGACTTTTCAAACTTTGAAGCTCGATAACTTCGGCAAATGAGGTCCAAATTTGTTAAACAAAGTGTCAAATTAATCAGCTCGACGAGATTTTGAAGATGTCACAACACATCATGATTGCATCTTGTTGAATTTCCATGAAAAATAGTACTTTATGAGCTCAAACACACAACTTTTGTGACTTTTCAAACTTTGAAGCTCGATAACTTCGGCAAATGAGGTCCAAATTTGTTAAACAAAGTGTCAAATTAATCAGCTGGACGAGATTTTGAAGATGTCACAACACATCATGATTGCATCTTGTTGAATTTCCATGAAAAATAGTACTTTATGAGCTCAAACACACAACTTTTGTGACTTTTCAAACTTTGAAGCTCGATAACTTCGGCAAATGAGGTCCAAATTTGTTAAACAAAGTGTCAAATTAATCAGCTCGACGAGATTTTGAAGATGTCACAACTCATCATGATTGCATCTTATTGAATTTCCATGAAAAATAGTACTTTATGAGCTCAAACACATCATGATTGCATCTTATTGAATTTCCATGAAAAATAGTACTTTATGAGTTCAAACACACAACTTTTGTGACTTTTCAAACTTTGAAGCTCGATAACTTCGGCAAATGAGGTCCAAATTTGTTAAACAAAGTGTCAAATTAATCAGCTCGACGAGATTTTGAAGATGTCACAACACATCATGATTGCATCTTATTGAATTTCCATGAAAAATAGTACTTTATGAGCTCAAACACACAACTTTTGTGACTTTTCAAACTTTGAAGCTCGATAAATTCGGCAAATGAGTAACAACATAGTTAAACAAAGTGTCAAATTAATCAGCTCGACGAGATTTTGAAGCTGTCACAACACATCATGATTGCATCTTATTGAATTTCCATGAAAAATAGTACTTTATGAGCTCAAACACACAACTTTTGTGACTTTTCAAACTTTGAAGCTCGATAACTTCGGCAAATGAGGTCCAAATTTGTTAAACAAAGTGCCAAATTAATCAGCTCGACGAGATTTTGAAGATGTCACAACACATCATGATTGCATCTTATTGAATTTCCATGAAAAATAGTACTTTATGAGCTCAAACACACAACTTTTGTGACTTTTCAAACTTTGAAGCTCGATAAATTCGGCAAATGAGTAACAACATAGTTAAACAAAGTGTCAAATTAATCAGCTCGACGAGATTTTGAAGATGTCACAACACATCATGATTGCATCTTATTGAATTTCCATGAAAAATAGTACTTTATGAGCTCAAACACACAACTTTTGTGACTTTTCAAACTTTGAAGCTCGATAAATTCGGCAAATGAGTAACAACATAGTTAAACAAAGTGTCAAATTAATCAGCTCGACGAGATTTTGAAGATGTCACAACACATCATGATTGCATCTTATTGAATTTCCATGAAAAATAGTACTTTATGAGCTCAAACACACAACTTTTGTGACTTTTCAAACTTTGAAGCTCGATAACTTCGGCAAATGAGGTCCAAATTTGTTAAACAAAGTGTCAAATTAATCAGCTCGACGAGATTTTGAAGATGTCACAACACATCATGATTGCATCTTGTTGAATTTCCATGAAAAATAGTACTTTATGAGCTCAAACACACAACTTTTGTGACTTTTCAAACTTTGAAGCTCGATAAATTCGGCAAATGAGTAACAACATAGTTAAACAAAGTGTCAAATTAATCAGCTCGACGAGATTTTGAAGATGTCACAACACATCATGATTGCATCTTATTGAATTTCCATGAAAAATAGTACTTTATGAGCTCAAACACACAACTTTTGTGACT
This sequence comes from Euwallacea fornicatus, assembly GCF_040115645.1. Lineage (NCBI taxonomy): Eukaryota > Metazoa > Arthropoda > Insecta > Coleoptera > Curculionidae > Euwallacea > Euwallacea fornicatus. Next base: position 125,856 of record NW_027096088.1, on the reverse strand, counting down.
TTTCAAACTTTGAAGCTCGATAAATTCGGCAAATGAGTAACAACATAGTTAAACAAAGTGTCAAATTAATCAGCTCGACGAGATTTTGAAGATGTCACAACACATCATGATTGCATCTTATTGAATTTCCATGAAAAATAGTACTTTATGAGCTCAAACACACAACTTTTGTGACTTTTCAAACTTTGAAGCTCGATAAATTCGGCAAATGAGTAACAACATAGTTAAACAAAGTGTCAAATTAATCAGCTCGACGAGATTTTGAAGATGTCACAACACATCATGATTGCATCTTATTGAATTTCCATGAAAAATAGTACTTTATGAGCTCAAACACACAACTTTTGTGACTTTTCAAACTTTGAAGCTCGATAACTTCGGCAAATGAGGTCCAAATTTGTTAAACAAAGTGTCAAATTAATCAGCTCGACGAGATTTTGAAGATGTCACAACACATCATGATTGCATCTTGTTGAATTTCCATGAAAAATAGTACTTTATGAGCTCAAACACACAACTTTTGTGACTTTTCAAACTTTGAAGCTCGATAAATTCGGCAAATAAGTACCAACATAGTTAAACAAAGTGTCAAATTAATCAGCTCGACGAGATCTTTACAATGTCACAACATACTATGATTGCATCTTGTTGAATTTCCATGAAAAATAGTACTTTATGAGCTCAAACACACAACTTTTGTGACTTTTCAAACTTTGAAGCTCGATAACTTCGGCAAATGAGGTCCAAATTTGTTAAACAAAGTGTCAAATTAATCAGCTCGACGAGATTTTGAAGATGTCACAAAACATCATGATTGCATCTTGTTGAATTTCCATGAAAAATAGTACTTTATGAGCTCAAACACACAACTTTTGTGACTTTTCAAACTTTGAAGCTCGATAACTTCGGCAAATGAGGTCCAAATTTGTTAAACAAAGTGTCAAATTAATCAGCTCGACGAGATCTTTACAATGTCACAACATACTATGATTGCATCTTGTTGAATTTCCAAGACAAATAGTACTTTATGAGCTCAAACACACAACTTTTGTGACTTTTCAAACTTTGAAGCTCGATAACTTCGGCAAATGAGGTCCAAATTTGTTAAACAAAGTGTCAAATTAATCAGCTCGACGAGATCTTTACAATGTCACAACATACCATGATTGCATCTTGTTGAATTTCCAAGACAAATAGTACTTTATGAGCTCAAACACACAACTTTTGTGACTTTTCAAACCTTGAAGCTCGATAACTTCGGCAAATGAGGTCCAAATTTGTTAAACAAAGTGTCACATTAATCAGCTCGACGAGATTTTGAAGATGTCACAACACATCATGATTGCATCTTGTTGAATTTCCATGAAAAATAGTACTTTATGAGCTCAAACACACAACTTTTGTGACTTTTCAAACTTTGAAGCTCGATAACTTCGGCAAATGAGGTCCAAATTTGTTAAACAAAGTGTCAAATTAATCAGCTCGACGAGATCTTTACAATGTCACAACATACCATGATTGCATCTTGTTGAATTTCCAAGACAAATAGTACTTTATGAGCTCAAACACACAACTTTTGTGACTTTTCAAACTTTGAAGCTCGATAACTTCGGCAAATGAGGTCCAAATTTGTTAAACAAAGTGTCAAATTAATCAGCTCGACGAGATCTTTACAATGTCACAACATACTATGATTGCATCTTGTTGAATTTCCAAGACAAATAGTACTTTATGAGCTCAAACACACAACTTTTGTGACTTTTCAAACTTTGAAGCTCGATAACTTCGGCAAATGAGGTCCAAATTTGTTAAACAAAGTGTCAAATTAATCAGCTCGACGAGATCTTTACAATGTCACAACATACCATGATTGCATCTTGTTGAATTTCCAAGACAAATAGTACTTTATGAGCTCAAACACACAACTTTTGTGACTTTTCAAACTTTGAAGCTCGATAACTTCGGCAAATGAGGTCCAAATTTGTTAAACAAAGTGTCAAATTAATCAGCTCGACGAGATCTTTACAATGTCACAACATACCATGATTGCATCTTGTTGAATTTCCAAGACAAATAGTACTTTATGAGCTCAAACACACAACTTTTGTGACTTTTCAAACTTTGAAGCTCGATAACTTCGGCAAATGAGTACCAACATTGTTAAACAAAGTGTCAAATTAATCAGCTCGACGAGATCTTTAACATGTCACAACACATCATGATTGCATCTTTTTGAATTTCCAAGACAAATAGTACTTTATGTGCTCAAACACACAACTTTTGTGACTTTTCAAACTTTGAAGCTCGATAAATTCGGCAAATGAGTACCAACATTGTTAAACAAAGTGTCAAATTAATCAGCTCGACGAGATCTTTAACATGTCACAACACATCATGATTGCATCTTTTTGAATTTCCAAGACAAATAGTACTTTATGTGCTCAAACACACAACTTTTGTGACTTTTCAAACTTTGAAGCTCGATAACTTCAGCAAATGAGGACCAACATTGTTAAACAAAATGTCAAATTAATCAGCTCGACGAGATTTTGAAGATGTCACAACAAATCATGATTGCATCTTATTGAATTTCCATGAAAAATAGTATTTTATGAGCTCAAACACACAACTTTTGTGACTTTTCAAACTTTGAAGCTCGATAACTTCGGCAAATGAGGACCAAATTTGTTAAACAAAGTGTCACATTAATCAGCTCGACGAGATTTTGAAGATGTCACAACACATCATGATTGCATCTTGTTGAATTTCCATGAAAAATAGTACTTTATGAGCTCAAACACACAACTTTTGTGACTTTTCAAACTTTGAAGCTCGATAAATTCGGCAAATGAGTACCAACATAGTTAAACAAAGTGTCAAATTAATCAGCTCGACGAGATTTTGAAGATGTCACAACAAATCATGATTGCATCTTATTGAATTTCCATGAAAAATAGTATTTTATGAGCTCAAACACACAACTTTTGTGACTTTTCAAACTTTGAAGCTCGATAACTTCGGCAAATGAAGTCCAAATTTGTTAAACAAAGTGTCAAATTAATCAGCTCGACGAGATTTTGAAGATGTCACAACACATCATGATTGCATCTTGTTGAATTTCCATGAAAAATAGTACTTTATGAGCTCAAACACACAACTTTTGTGACTTTTCAAACTTTGAAGCTCGATAAATTCGGCAAATAAGTACCAACATAGTTAAACAAAGTGTCACATTAATCATCTCGACGAGATTTTGAAGATGTCACAACACATCATGATTGCATCTTATTGAATTTCCATGAAAAATAGTACTTTATGAGCTCAAACACACAACTTTTGTGACTTTTCAAACTTTGAAGCTCGATAACTTCGGCAAATGAGGTCCAAATTTGTTAAACAAAGTGTCAAATTAATCAGCTCGACGAGATTTTGAAGATGTCACAACACATCATGATTGCATCTTGTTGAATTTCCATGAAAAATAGTACTTTATGAGCTCAAACACACAACTTTTGTGACTTTTCAAACTTTGAAGCACGATAACTTCGGCAAATGAGGTCCAAATTTGTTAAACAAAGTGTCAAATTAATCAGCTCGACGAGATTTTGAAGATGTCACAACACATCATGATTGCATCTTGTTGAATTTCCATGAAAAATAGTACTTTATGAGCTCAAACACATCATGATTGCATCTTATTGAATTTCCATGAAAAATAGTACTTTATGAGTTCAAACACACAACTTTTGTGACTTTTCAAACTTTGAAGCTCGATAACTTCGGCAAATGAGGTCCAAATTTGTTAAACAAAGTGTCAAATTAATCAGCTCGACGAGATTTTGAAGATGTCACAACACATCATGATTGCATCTTATTGAATTTCCATGAAAAATAGTACTTTATGAGCTCAAACACACAACTTTTGTGACTTTTCAAACTTTGAAGCTCGATAACTTCGGCAAATGAGGTCCAAATTTGTTAAACAAAGTGTCAAATTAATCAGCTCGACGAGATTTTGAAGATGTCACAACACATCATGATTGCATCTTGTTGAATTTCCATGAAAAATAGTACTTTATGAGCTCAAACACACAACTTTTGTGACTTTTCAAACTTTGAAGCACGATAACTTCGGCAAATGAGGTCCAAATTTGTTAAACAAAGTGTCAAATTAATCAGCTCGACGAGATTTTGAAGATGTCACAACACATCATGATTGCATCTTGTTGAATTTCCATGAAAAATAGTACTTTATGAGCTCAAACACATAACTTTTGTCACTTTTCAAACTTTGAAGCTCGATAACTTCGGCAAATGAGGTCCAAATTTGTTAAACAAAGTGTCAAATTAATCAGCTCGACGAGATTTTGAAGATGTCACAACACATCATGATTGCATCTTGTTGAATTTCCATGAAAAATAGTACTTTATGAGCTCAAACACACAACTTTTGTCACTTTTCAAACTTTGAAGCTCGATAACTTCGGCAAATGAGGTCCAAATTTGTTAAACAAAGTGTCAAATTAATCAGCTCGACGAGATTTTGAAGATGTCACAACACATCATGATTGCATCTTGTTGAATTTCCATGAAAAATAGTACTTTATGAGCTCAAACACACAACTTTTGTCACTTTTCAAACTTTGAAGCTCGATAACTTCGGCAAATGAGGTCCAAATTTGTTAAACAAAGTGTCAAATTAATCAGCTCGACGAGATTTTGAAGATGTCAAAACACATCATGATTGCATCTTGTTGAATTTCCATGAAAAATAGTACTTTATGAGCTCAAACACACAACTTTTGTCACTTTTCAAACTTTGAAGCTCGATAACTTCGGCAAATGAGGTCCAAATTTGTTAAACAAAGTGTCAAATTAATCAGCTCGACGAGATTTTGAAGATGTCACAACACATCATGATTGCATCTTGTTGAATTTCCATGAAAAATAGTACTTTATGAGCTCAAACACACAACTTTTGTGACTTTTCAAACTTTGAAGCTCGATAACTTCGGCAAATGAGGACCAAATTTGTTAAACAAAGTGTCACATTAATCAGCTCGACGAGATTTTGAAGATGTCACAACACATCATGATTGCATCTTGTTGAATTTCCATGAAAAATAGTACTTTATGAGCTCAAACACACAACTTTTGTGACTTTTCAAACTTTGAAGCTCGATAAATTCGGCAAATAAGTACCAACATAGTTAAACAAAGTGTCAAATTAATCAGCTCGACGAGATTTTGAAGATGTCACAACACATCATGATTGCATCTTATTGAATTTCCATGAAAAATAGTACTTTATGAGCTCAAACACATCATGATTGCATCTTATTGAATTTCCATGAAAAATAGTACTTTATGAGCTCAAACACACAACTTTTGTGACTTTTCAAACTTTGAAGCTCGATAACTTCGGCAAATGAGGTCCAAATTTGTTAAACAAAGTGTCAAATTAATCAGCTCGACGAGATTTTGAAGATGTCACAACACATCATGATTGCATCTTGTTGAATTTCCATGAAAAATAGTACTTTATGAGCTCAAACACACAACTTTTGTGACTTTTCAAACTTTGAAGCTCGATAAATTCGGCAAATAAGTACCAACATAGTTAAACAAAGTGTCAAATTAATCAGCTCGACGAGATTTTGAAGATGTCACAACACATCATGATTGCATCTTATTGAATTTCCATGAAAAATAGTACTTTATGAGCTCAAACACATCATGATTGCATCTTGTTGAATTTCCATGAAAAATAGTACTTTATGAGCTCAAACACACAACTTTTGTCACTTTTCAAACTTTGAAGCTCGATAACTTCGGCAAATGAGGTCCAAATTTGTTAAACAAAGTGTCAAATTAATCAGCTCGACGAGATTTTGAAGATGTCACAACACATCATGATTGCATCTTGTTGAATTTCCATGAAAAATAGTACTTTATGAGCTCAAACACACAACTTTTGTCACTTTTCAAACTTTGAAGCTCGATAACTTCGGCAAATGAGGTCCAAATTTGTTAAACAAAGTGTCAAATTAATCAGCTCGACGAGATTTTGAAGATGTCACAACACATCATGATTGCATCTTGTTGAATTTCCATGAAAAATAGTACTTTATGAGCTCAAACACACAACTTTTGTCACTTTTCAAACTTTGAAGCTCGATAACTTCGGCAAATGAGGTCCAAATTTGTTAAACAAAGTGTCAAATTAATCAGCTCGACGAGATTTTGAAGATGTCACAACACATCATGATTGCATCTTATTGAATTTCCATGAAAAATAGTACTTTATGAGCTCAAACACACAACTTTTGTGACATTTCAAACTTTGAAGCTCGATAACTTCGGCAAATGAGGACCAAATTTGTTAAACAAAGTGTCACATTAATCAGCTCGACGAGATTTTGAAGATGTCACAACACATCATGATTGCATCTTGTTGAATTTCCATGAAAAATAGTACTTTATGTGCTCAAACACACAACTTTTGTGACTTTTCAAACTTTGAAGCTCGATAAATTCGGCAAATGAGAACCAAATTTGTTAAATAAAGAGCTAAATTAATCAGCTCGACGAGATTTTGAAGATGTCACAACACATCATGATTGCATCTTGTTGAATTTCCATGAAAAATAGTACTTTATGAGCTCAAACACACAACTTTTGTGACTTTTCAAACTTTGAAGCTCGATAACTTCGGCAAATGAAGTCCAAATTTGTTAAACAAAGTGTCAAATTAATCAGCTCGACGAGATTTTGAAGATGTCACAACACATCATGATTGCATCTTGTTGAATTTCCATGAAAAATAGTACTTTATGAGCTCAAACACACAACTTTTGTCACTTTTCAAACTTTGAAGCTCGATAACTTCGGCAAATGAGGTCCAAATTTGTTAAACAAAGTGTCAAATTAATCAGCTCGACGAGATTTTGAAGATGTCACAACACATCATGATTGCATCTTGTTGAATTTCCATGAAAAATAGTACTTTATGAGCTCAAACACACAACTTTTGTCACTTTTCAAACTTTGAAGCTCGATAACTTCGGCAAATGAGGTCCAAATTTGTTAAACAAAGTGTCAAATTAATCAGCTCGACGAGATTTTGAAGATGTCACAACACATCATGATTGCATCTTGTTGAATTTCCATGAAAAATAGTACTTTATGAGCTCAAACACACAACTTTTGTGACTTTTCAAACTTTGAAGCTCGATAACTTCGGCAAATGAGGACCAAATTTGTTAAACAAAGTGTCACATTAATCAGCTCGACGAGATTTTGAAGATGTCACAACACATCATGATTGCATCTTGTTGAATTTCCATGAAAAATAGTACTTTATGAGCTCAAACACACAACTTTTGTGACTTTTCAAACTTTGAAGCTCGATAAATTCGGCAAATAAGTACCAACATAGTTAAACAAAGTGTCAAATTAATCAGCTCGACGAGATTTTGAAGATGTCACAACACATCATGATTGCATCTTATTGAATTTCCATGAAAAATAGTACTTTATGAGCTCAAACACATCATGATTGCATCTTATTGAATTTCCATGAAAAATAGTACTTTATGAGTTCAAACACACAACTTTTGTGACTTTTCAAACTTTGAAGCTCGATAACTTCGGCAAATGAGGTCCAAATTTGTTAAACAAAGTGTCAAATTAATCAGCTCGACGAGATTTTGAAGATGTCACAACACATCATGATTGCATCTTATTGAATTTCCATGAAAAATAGTACTTTATGAGCTCAAACACACAACTTTTGTGACTTTTCAAACTTTGAAGCTCGATAACTTCGGCAAATGAGGTCCAAATTTGTTAAACAAAGTGTCAAATTAATCAGCTCGACGAGATTTTGAAGATGTCACAACACATCATGATTGCATCTTGTTGAATTTCCATGAAAAATAGTACTTTATGAGCTCAAACACACAACTTTTGTGACTTTTCAAACTTTGAAGCACGATAACTTCGGCAAATGAGGTCCAAATTTGTTAAACAAAGTGTCAAATTAATCAGCTCGACGAGATTTTGAAGATGTCACAACACATCATGATTGCATCTTGTTGAATTTCCATGAAAAATAGTACTTTATGAGCTCAAACACATAACTTTTGTCACTTTTCAAACTTTGAAGCTCGATAACTTCGGCAAATGAGGTCCAAATTTGTTAAACAAAGTGTCAAATTAATCAGCTCGACAAGATTTTGAAGATGTCACAACACATCATGATTGCATCTTGTTGAATTTCCATGAAAAATAGTACTTTATGAGCTCAAACACACAACTTTTGTCACTTTTCAAACTTTGAAGCTCGATAACTTCGGCAAATGAGGTCCAAATTTGTTAAACAAAGTGTCAAATTAATCAGCTCGACGAGATTTTGAAGATGTCACAACACATCATGATTGCATCTTGTTGAATTTCCATGAAAAATAGTACTTTATGAGCTCAAACACACAACTTTTGTCACTTTTCAAACTTTGAAGCTCGATAACTTCGGCAAATGAGGTCCAAATTTGTTAAACAAAGTGTCAAATTAATCAGCTCGACGAGATTTTGAAGATGTCAAAACACATCATGATTGCATCTTGTTGAATTTCCATGAAAAATAGTACTTTATGAGCTCAAACACACAACTTTTGTCACTTTTCAAACTTTGAAGCTCGATAACTTCGGCAAATGAGGTCCAAATTTGTTAAACAAAGTGTCAAATTAATCAGCTCGACGAGATTTTGAAGATGTCACAACACATCATGATTGCATCTTGTTGAATTTCCATGAAAAATAGTACTTTATGAGCTCAAACACACAACTTTTGTGACTTTTCAAACTTTGAAGCTCGATAACTTCGGCAAATGAGGACCAAATTTGTTAAACAAAGTGTCACATTAATCAGCTCGACGAGATTTTGAAGATGTCACAACACATCATGATTGCATCTTGTTGAATTTCCATGAAAAATAGTACTTTATGAGCTCAAACACACAACTTTTGTGACTTTTCAAACTTTGAAGCTCGATAAATTCGGCAAATAAGTACCAACATAGTTAAACAAAGTGTCAAATTAATCAGCTCGACGAGATTTTGAAGATGTCACAACACATCATGATTGCATCTTATTGAATTTCCATGAAAAATAGTACTTTATGAGCTCAAACACATCATGATTGCATCTTATTGAATTTCCATGAAAAATAGTACTTTATGAGCTCAAACACACAACTTTTGTGACTTTTCAAACTTTGAAGCTCGATAACTTCGGCAAATGAGGTCCAAATTTGTTAAACAAAGTGTCAAATTAATCAGCTCGACGAGATTTTGAAGATGTCACAACACATCATGATTGCATCTTGTTGAATTTCCATGAAAAATAGTACTTTATGAGCTCAAACACACAACTTTTGTGACTTTTCAAACTTTGAAGCTCGATAAATTCGGCAAATAAGTACCAACATAGTTAAACAAAGTGTCAAATTAATCAGCTCGACGAGATTTTGAAGATGTCACAACACATCATGATTGCATCTTATTGAATTTCCATGAAAAATAGTACTTTATGAGCTCAAACACATCATGATTGCATCTTGTTGAATTTCCATGAAAAATAGTACTTTATGAGCTCAAACACACAACTTTTGTCACTTTTCAAACTTTGAAGCTCGATAACTTCGGCAAATGAGGTCCAAATTTGTTAAACAAAGTGTCAAATTAATCAGCTCGACGAGATTTTGAAGATGTCACAACACATCATGATTGCATCTTGTTGAATTTCCATGAAAAATAGTACTTTATGAGCTCAAACACACAACTTTTGTCACTTTTCAAACTTTGAAGCTCGATAACTTCGGCAAATGAGGTCCAAATTTGTTAAACAAAGTGTCAAATTAATCAGCTCGACGAGATTTTGAAGATGTCACAACACATCATGATTGCATCTTGTTGAATTTCCATGAAAAATAGTACTTTATGAGCTCAAACACACAACTTTTGTCACTTTTCAAACTTTGAAGCTCGATAACTTCGGCAAATGAGGTCCAAATTTGTTAAACAAAGTGTCAAATTAATCAGCTCGACGAGATTTTGAAGATGTCACAACACATCATGATTGCATCTTATTGAATTTCCATGAAAAATAGTACTTTATGAGCTCAAACACACAACTTTTGTGACATTTCAAACTTTGAAGCTCGATAACTTCGGCAAATGAGGACCAAATTTGTTAAACAAAGTGTCACATTAATCAGCTCGACGAGATTTTGAAGATGTCACAACACATCATGATTGCATCTTGTTGAATTTCCATGAAAAATAGTACTTTATGTGCTCAAACACACAACTTTTGTGACTTTTCAAACTTTGAAGCTCGATAAATTCGGCAAATGAGAACCAAATTTGTTAAATAAAGAGCTAAATTAATCAGCTCGACGAGATTTTGAAGATGTCACAACACATCATGATTGCATCTTGTTGAATTTCCATGAAAAATAGTACTTTATGAGCTCAAACACACAACTTTTGTGACTTTTCAAACTTTGAAGCTCGATAACTTCAGCAAATGAGGACCAACATTGTTAAACAAAATGTCAAATTAATCAGCTCGACGAGATCTTTAAAATGTCACAACATACCATGATTGCATCTTGTTGAATTTCCATGAAAAATAGTACTTTATGAGCTCAAACACACAACTTTTGTGACTTTTCAAACTTTGAAGCTCGATAAATTCGGCAAATGAGTACCAACATAGTTAAACAAAGTGTCAAATTAATCAGCTCGATGAGATTTTGAAGATGTCACAACACATCATGATTGCATCTTGTTGAATTTCCATGAAAAATAGTACTTTATGAGCTCAAACACACAACTTTTGTGACTTTTCAAACTTTGAAGCTCGATAAATTCGGCAAATGAGTACCAACATAGTTAAACAAAGTGTCAAATTAATCAGCTCGACGAGATTTTGAAGATGTCACAACACATCATGATTGCATCTTGTTGAATTTCCATGAAAAATAGTACTTTATGTGCTCAAACACACAACTTTTGTGACTTTTCAAACTTTGAAGCTCGATAACTTCGGCAAATGAGGACCAACACTGTTAAACAAAGTGTCAAATTAATCAGCTCGACGAGATCTTTACAATTTCACAACATACCATGATTGCATCTTGTTGAATTTCCAAGACAAATAGTACTTTATGTGCTCAAACACACAACTTTTGTGACTTTTCAAACTTTGAAGCTCGATAACTTCGGCAAATGAGGTCCAAATTTGTTAAACAAAATGTCAAATTAATCAGCTCGACGAGATCTTTAAAATGTCACAACATACCATGATTGCATCTTGTTGAATTTCCATGAAAAATAGTACTTTATGAGCTCAAACACACAACTTTTGTGACTTTTCAAACTTTGAAGCTCGATAACTTCAGCAAATGAGGACCAACATTGTTAAACAAAATGTCAAATTAATCAGCTCGACGAGATCTTTAAAATGTCACAACACATCATGATTGCATCTTGTTGAATTTCCATGAAAAATAGTACTTTATGAGCTCAAACACACAACTTTTGTGACTTTTCAAACTTTGAAGCACGATAACTTCGGCAAATGAGGTCCAAATTTGTTAAACAAAGTGTCAAATTAATCAGCTCGACGAGATTTTGAAGATGTCACAACACATCATGATTGCATCTTGTTGAATTTCCATGAAAAATAGTACTTTATGAGCTCAAACACACAACTTTTGTGACTTTTCAAACTTTGAAGCTCGATAACTTCGGCAAATGAGGTCCAAATTTGTTAAACAAAGTGTCAAATTAATCAGCTCGACGAGATTTTGAAGATGTCACAACACATCATGATTGCATCTTGTTGAATTTCCATGAAAAATAGTACTTTATGAGCTCAAACACACAACTTTTGTGACTTTTCAAACTTTGAAGCACGATAACTTCGGCAAATGAGGTCCAAATTTGTTAAACAAAGTGTCAAATTAATCAGCTCGACGAGATTTTGAAGATGTCACAACACATCATGATTGCATCTTGTTGAATTTCCATGAAAAATAGTACTTTATGAGCTCAAACACACAACTTTTGTGACTTTTCAAACTTTGAAGCTCGATAACTTCGGCAAATGAGGACCAAATTTGTTAAACAAAGTGTCACATTAATCAGCTCGACGAGATTTTGAAGATGTCACAACACATCATGATTGCATCTTGTTGAATTTCCATGAAAAATAGTACTTTATGAGCTCAAACACACAACTTTTGTGACTTTTCAAACTTTGAAGCACGATAACTTCGGCAAATGAGGTCCAAATTTGTTAAACAAAGTGTCAAATTAATCAGCTCGACGAGATTTTGAAGATGTCACAACACATCATGATTGCATCTTGTTGAATTTCCATGAAAAATAGTACTTTATGAGCTCAAACACACAACTTTTGTGACTTTTCAAACTTTGAAGCTCGATAACTTCGGCAAATGAGGACCAACATTGTTAAACAAAGTGTCAAATTAATCAGCTCGACGAGATCTTTACAATGTCACAACACATCATGATTGCATCTTATTGAATTTCCATGAAAAATAGTACTTTATGAGCTCAAACACACAACTTTTGTCACTTTTCAAACTTTGAAGCTCGATAACTTCGGCAAATGAGGTCCAAATTTGTTAAACAAAGTGTCAAATTAATCAGCTCGACGAGATTTTGAAGATGTCACAACACATCATGATTGCATCTTGTTGAATTTCCATGAAAAATAGTACTTTATGAGCTCAAACACACAACTTTTGTGACTTTTCAAACTTTGAAGCACGATAACTTCGGCAAATGAGGTCCAAATTTGTTAAACAAAGTGTCAAATTAATCAGCTCGACGAGATTTTGAAGATGTCACAACACATCATGATTGCATCTTGTTGAATTTCCATGAAAAATAGTACTTTATGAGCTCAAACACACAACTTTTGTGACTTTTCAAACTTTGAAGCTCGATAACTTCGGCAAATGAGGTCCAAATTTGTTAAACAAAGTGTCAAATTAATCAGCTCGACGAGATTTTGAAGATGTCACAACACATCATGATTGCATCTTGTTGAATTTCCATGAAAAATAGTACTTTATGAGCTCAAACACACAACTTTTGTGACTTTTCAAACTTTGAAGCACGATAACTTCGGCAAATGAGGTCCAAATTTGTTAAACAAAGTGTCAAATTAATCAGCTCGACGAGATTTTGAAGATGTCACAACACATCATGATTGCATCTTGTTGAATTTCCATGAAAAATAGTACTTTATGAGCTCAAACACACAACTTTTGTGACTTTTCAAACTTTGAAGCTCGATAACTTCGGCAAATGAGGACCAAATTTGTTAAACAAAGTGTCACATTAATCAGCTCGACGAGATTTTGAAGATGTCACAACACATCATGATTGCATCTTGTTGAATTTCCATGAAAAATAGTACTTTATGAGCTCAAACACACAACTTTTGTGACTTTTCAAACTTTGAAGCACGATAACTTCGGCAAATGAGGTCCAAATTTGTTAAACAAAGTGTCAAATTAATCAGCTCGACGAGATTTTGAAGATGTCACAACACATCATGATTGCATCTTGTTGAATTTCCATGAAAAATAGTACTTTATGAGCTCAAACACACAACTTTTGTGACTTTTCAAACTTTGAAGCTCGATAACTTCGGCAAATGAGGTCCAAATTTGTTAAACAAAGTGTCAAATTAATCAGCTCGACGAGATTTTGAAGATGTCACAACACATCATGATTGCATCTTGTTGAATTTCCACGAAAAATAGTACTTTATGTGCTCAAACACACAACTTTTGTGACTTTTCAAATTTTGAGGCTCGATAACTTCGGCAAATGAGGTCCAAATTTGTTAAACAAAGTGTCAAATTAATCAGCTCGACGAGATTTTGAAGATGTCACAACACATCATGATTGCATCTTGTTGAATTTCCATGAAAAATAGTACTTTATGTGCTCAAACACACAACTTTTGTGACTTTTCAAATTTTGAGGCTCGATAACTTCGGCAAATGAGGTCCAAATTTGTTAAACAAAGTGTCAAAGTGTCAAATTAATCAGCTCGACGAGATTTTGAAGATGTCACAACACATCATGATTGCATCTTGTTGAATTTCCATGAAAAATAGTACTTTATGAGCTCAAACACACAACTTTTGTGACTTTTCAAACTTTGAAGCTCGATAACTTCAGCAAATGAGGACCAACATTGTTAAACAAAATGTCAAATTAATCAGCTCGACGAGATCTTTAAAATGTCACAACATACCATGATTGCATCTTGTTGAATTTCCATGAAAAATAGTACTTTATGAGCTCAAACACACAACTTTTGTGACTTTTCAAACTTTGAAGCTCGATAAATTCGGCAAATGAGTACCAACATAGTTAAACAAAGTGTCAAATTAATCAGCTCGATGAGATTTTGAAGATGTCACAACACATCATGATTGCATCTTGTTGAATTTCCATGAAAAATAGTACTTTATGAGCTCAAACACACAACTTTTGTGACTTTTCAAACTTTGAAGCTCGATAAATTCGGCAAATGAGTACCAACATAGTTAAACAAAGTGTCAAATTAATCAGCTCGACGAGATTTTGAAGATGTCACAACACATCATGATTGCATCTTGTTGAATTTCCATGAAAAATAGTACTTTATGTGCTCAAACACACAACTTTTGTGACTTTTCAAACTTTGAAGCTCGATAACTTCGGCAAATGAGGACCAACACTGTTAAACAAAGTGTCAAATTAATCAGCTCGACGAGATCTTTACAATTTCACAACATACCATGATTGCATCTTGTTGAATTTCCAAGACAAATAGTACTTTATGTGCTCAAACACACAACTTTTGTGACTTTTCAAACTTTGAAGCTCGATAACTTCGGCAAATGAGGTCCAAATTTGTTAAACAAAGTGTCAAATTAATCAGCTCGACGAGATCTTTAAACTAACACAACACTTCATGATTGCATCTTGTTGAATTTCCATGAAAAATAGTACTTTATGAGCTCAAACACACAACTTTTGTGACTTTTCAAACTTTGAAGCTCGATAACTTCGGCAAATGAGGTCCAAATTTGTTAAACAAAATGTCAAATTAATCAGCTCGACGAGATCTTTAAAATGTCACAACATACCATGATTGCATCTTGTTGAATTTCCATGAAAAATAGTACTTTATGAGCTCAAACACACAACTTTTGTGACTTTTCAAACTTTGAAGCTCGATAACTTCAGCAAATGAGGACCAACATTGTTAAACAAAATGTCAAATTAATCAGCTCGACGAGATCTTTAAAATGTCACAACATACCATGATTGCATCTTGTTGAATTTCCATGAAAAATAGTACTTTATGAGCTCAAACACACAACTTTTGTCACTTTTCAAACTTTGAAGCTCGATAACTTCGGCAAATGAGGTCCAAATTTGTTAAACAAAGTGTCAAATTAATCAGCTCGACGAGATTTTGAAGATGTCACAACACATCATGATTGCATCTTGTTGAATTTCCATGAAAAATAGTACTTTATGAGCTCAAACACACAACTTTTGTGACTTTTCAAACTTTGAAGCACGATAACTTCGGCAAATGAGGTCCAAATTTGTTAAACAAAGTGTCAAATTAATCAGCTCGACGAGATTTTGAAGATGTCACAACACATCATGATTGCATCTTGTTGAATTTCCATGAAAAATAGTACTTTATGAGCTCAAACACACAACTTTTGTGACTTTTCAAACTTTGAAGCTCGATAACTTCGGCAAATGAGGTCCAAATTTGTTAAACAAAGTGTCAAATTAATCAGCTCGACGAGATTTTGAAGATGTCACAACACATCATGATTGCATCTTGTTGAATTTCCATGAAAAATAGTACTTTATGAGCTCAAACACACAACTTTTGTGACTTTTCAAACTTTGAAGCACGATAACTTCGGCAAATGAGGTCCAAATTTGTTAAACAAAGTGTCAAATTAATCAGCTCGACGAGATTTTGAAGATGTCACAACACATCATGATTGCATCTTGTTGAATTTCCATGAAAAATAGTACTTTATGAGCTCAAACACACAACTTTTGTGACTTTTCAAACTTTGAAGCTCGATAACTTCGGCAAATGAGGACCAAATTTGTTAAACAAAGTGTCACATTAATCAGCTCGACGAGATTTTGAAGATGTCACAACACATCATGATTGCATCTTGTTGAATTTCCATGAAAAATAGTACTTTATGAGCTCAAACACACAACTTTTGTGACTTTTCAAACTTTGAAGCACGATAACTTCGGCAAATGAGGTCCAAATTTGTTAAACAAAGTGTCAAATTAATCAGCTCGACGAGATTTTGAAGATGTCACAACACATCATGATTGCATCTTGTTGAATTTCCATGAAAAATAGTACTTTATGAGCTCAAACACACAACTTTTGTGACTTTTCAAACTTTGAAGCTCGATAACTTCGGCAAATGAGGACCAACATTGTTAAACAAAGTGTCAAATTAATCAGCTCGACGAGATCTTTACAATGTCACAACACATCATGATTGCATCTTATTGAATTTCCATGAAAAATAGTACTTTATGAGCTCAAACACATCATGATTGCATCTTATTGAATTTCCATGAAAAATAGTACTTTATGAGCTCAAACACACAACTTTTGTGACTTTTCAAACTTTGAAGCTCGATAACTTCGGCAAATGAGGACCAACATTGTTAAACAAAGTGTCAAATTAATCAGCTCGACGAGATCTTTACAATGTCACAACATACCATGATTGCATCTTGTTGAATTTCCATGAAAAATAGTACTTTATGTGCTCAAACACACAACTTTTGTGACTTTTCAAATTTTGAGGCTCGATAACTTCGGCAAATGAGGTCCAAATTTGTTAAACAAAGTGTCAAATTAATCAGCTCGACGAGATTTTGAAGATGTCACAACACATCATGATTGCATCTTGTTGAATTTCCATGAAAAATAGTACTTTATGAGCTCAAACACACAACTTTTGTGACTTTTCAAACTTTGAAGCTCGATAACTTCGGCAAATGAGGTCCAAATTTGTTAAACAAAGTGTCAAATTAATCAGCTCGACGAGATTTTGAAGATGTCACAACACATCATGATTGCATCTTGTTGAATTTCCATGAAAAATAGTACTTTATGTGCTCAAACACACAACTTTTGTGACTTTTCAAATTTTGAGGCTCGATAACTTCGGCAAATGAGGTCCAAATTTGTTAAACAAAGTGTCAAATTAATCAGCTCGACGAGATTTTGAAGATGTCACAACACATCATGATTGCATCTTGTTGAATTTCCATGAAAAATAGTACTTTATGAGCTCAAACACACAACTTTTGTGACTTTTCAAACTTTGAAGCTCGATAACTTCAGCAAATGAGGACCAACATTGTTAAACAAAATGTCAAATTAATCAGCTCGACGAGATCTTTAAAATGTCACAACATACCATGATTGCATCTTGTTGAATTTCCATGAAAAATAGTACTTTATGAGCTCAAACACACAACTTTTGTGACTTTTCAAACTTTGAAGCTCGATAAATTCGGCAAATGAGTACCAACATAGTTAAACAAAGTGTCAAATTAATCAGCTCGACGAGATTTTGAAGATGTCACAACACATCATGATTGCATCTTGTTGAATTTCCTTGAAAAATAGTACTTTATGAGCTCAAACACACAACTTTTGTGACTTTTCAAACTTTGAAGCTCGATAAATTCGGCAAATGAGTACCAACATAGTTAAACAAAGTGTCAAATTAATCAGCTCGACGAGATTTTGAAGATGTCACAACACATCATGATTGCATCTTGTTGAATTTCCATGAAAAATAGTACTTTATGAGCTCAAACACACAACTTTTGTGACTTTTCAAACTTTGAAGCTCGATAAATTCGGCAAATGAGTACCAACATAGTTAAACAAAGTGTCAAATTAATCAGCTCGACGAGATTTTGAAGATGTCACAACACATCATGATTGCATCTTGTTGAATTTCCATGAAAAATAGTACTTTATGTGCTCAAACACACAACTTTTGTGACTTTTCAAATTTTGAGGCTCGATAACTTCGGCAAATGAGGTCCAAATTTGTTAAACAAAGTGTCAAATTAATCAGCTCGACGAGATCTTTAAAATGTCACAACATACCATGATTGCATCTTGTTGAATTTCCATGAAAAATAGTACTTTATGAGCTCAAACACACAACTTTTGTGACTTTTCAAACTTTGAAGCACGATAACTTCGGCAAATGAGGTCCAAATTTGTTAAACAAAGTGTCAAATTAATCAGCTCGACGAGATTTTGAAGATGTCACAACACATCATGATTGCATCTTGTTGAATTTCCATGAAAAATAGTACTTTATGAGCTCAAACACACAACTTTTGTGACTTTTCAAACTTTGAAGCTCGATAACTTCGGCAAATGAGGACCAAATTTGTTAAACAAAGTGTCACATTAATCAGCTCGACGAGATTTTGAAGATGTCACAACACATCATGATTGCATCTTGTTGAATTTCCATGAAAAATAGTACTTTATGAGCTCAAACACACAACTTTTGTGACTTTTCAAACTTTGAAGCTCGATAACTTCGGCAAATGAGGACCAACATTGTTAAACAAAGTGTCAAATTAATCAGCTCGACGAGATCTTTACAATGTCACAACACATCATGATTGCATCTTATTGAATTTCCATGAAAAATAGTACTTTATGAGCTCAAACACATCATGATTGCATCTTATTGAATTTCTATGAAAAATAGTACTTTATGAGCTCAAACACACAACTTTTGTGACTTTTCAAACTTTGAAGCTCGATAACTTCGGCAAATGAGGACCAACATTGTTAAACAAAGTGTCAAATTAATCAGCTCGACGAGATCTTTACAATGTCACAACATACCATGATTGCATCTTGTTGAATTTCCATGAAAAATAGTACTTTATGTGCTCAAACACACAACTTTTGTGACTTTTCAAATTTTGAGGCTCGATAACTTCGGCAAATGAGGTCCAAATTTGTTAAACAAAGTGTCACATTAATCAGCTCGACGAGATTTTGAAGATGTCACAACACATCATGATTGCATCTTATTGAATTTCCATGAAAAATAGTACTTTATGAGCTCAAACACACAACTTTTGTGACTTTTCAAACTTTGAAGCTCGATAACTTCGGCAAATGAGGTCCAAATTTGTTAAACAAAGTGTCAAATTAATCAGCTCGACGAGATTTTGAAGATGTCACAACACATCATGATTGCATCTTGTTGAATTTCCATGAAAAATAGTACTTTATGTGCTCAAACACACAACTTTTGTGACTTTTCAAATTTTGAGGCTCGATAACTTCGGCAAATGAGGTCCAAATTTGTTAAACAAAGTGTCAAATTAATCAGCTCGACGAGATTTTGAAGATGTCACAACACATCATGATTGCATCTTGTTGAATTTCCATGAAAAATAGTACTTTATGAGCTCAAACACACAACTTTTGTGACTTTTCAAACTTTGAAGCTCGATAACTTCAGCAAATGAGGACCAACATTGTTAAACAAAATGTCAAATTAATCAGCTCGACGAGATCTTTAAAATGTCACAACATACCATGATTGCATCTTGTTGAATTTCCATGAAAAATAGTACTTTATGAGCTCAAACACACAACTTTTGTGACTTTTCAAACTTTGAAGCTCGATAAATTCGGCAAATGAGTACCAACATAGTTAAACAAAGTGTCAAATTAATCAGCTCGACGAGATTTTGAAGATGTCACAACACATCATGATTGCATCTTGTTGAATTTCCATGAAAAATAGTACTTTATGTGCTCAAACACACAACTTTTGTGACTTTTCAAACTTTGAAGCTCGATAACTTCGGCAAATGAGGTCCAAATTTGTTAAACAAAGTGTCAAATTAATCAGCTCGACGAGATCTTTAAACTAACACAACACTTCATGATTGCATCTTGTTGAATTTCCATGAAAAATAGTACTTTATGAGCTCAAACACACAACTTTTGTGACTTTTCAAACTTTGAAGCTCGATAACTTCGGCAAATGAGGTCCAAATTTGTTAAACAAAGTGTCACATTAATCAGCTCGACGAGATCTTTAAACTAACACAACACTTCATGATTGCATCTTGTTGAATTTCCATGAAAAATAGTACTTTATGTGCTCAAACACACAACTTTTGTGACTTTTCAAACTTTGAAGCTCGATAACTTCAGCAAATGAGGACCAACATTGTTAAACAAAGTGTCAAATTAATCAGCTCGATGAGATCTTTAAAATGTCACAACACATCATGATTGCATCTTGTTGAATTTCCAAGACAAATAATACTTTATGTGCTCAAACACACAACTTTTGTGACTTTTCAAACTTTGAAGCTCGATAACTTCAGCAAATGAGGACCAACATTGTTAAACAAAATGTCAAATTAATCAGCTCGACGAGATCTTTAAAATGTCACAACATACCATGATTGCATCTTGTTGAATTTCCATGAAAAATAGTACTTTATGAGCTCAAACACACAACTTTTGTGACTTTTCAAACTTTGAAGCTCGATAACTTCAGCAAATGAGGACCAACATTGTTAAACAAAATGTCAAATTAATCAGCTCGACGAGATCTTTAAAATGTCACAACATACCATGATTGCATCTTGTTGAATTTCCATGAAAAATAGTACTTTATGAGCTCAAACACACAACTTTTGTGACTTTTCAAACTTTGAAGCTCGATAACTTCGGCAAATGAGGACCAAATTTGTTAAACAAAGTGTCACATTAATCGGCTCGACGAGATTTTGAAGATGTCACAACACATCATGATTGCATCTTGTTGAATTTCCATGAAAAATAGTACTTTATGAGCTCAAACACACAACTTTTGTGACTTTTCAAACTTTGAAGCTCGATAACTTCAGCAAATGAGGACCAACATTGTTAAACAAAATGTCAAATTAATCAGCTCGACGAGATCTTTAAAATGTCACAACATACCATGATTGCATCTTGTTGAATTTCCATGAAAAATAGTACTTTATGAGCTCAAACACACAACTTTTGTGACTTTTCAAACTTTGAAGCTCGATAACTTCGGCAAATGAGGTCCAAATTTGTTAAACAAAGTGTCAAATTAATCAGCTCGACGAGATTTTGAAGATGTCACAACACATCATGATTGCATCTTGTTGAATTTCCATGAAAAATAGTACTTTATGAGCTCAAACACACAACTTTTGTGACTTTTCAAACTTTGAAGCTCGATAACTTCGGCAAATGAGGACCAAATTTGTTAAACAAAGTGTCACATTAATCAGCTCGACGAGATTTTGAAGATGTCACAACACATCATGATTGCATCTTGTTGAATTTCCATGAAAAATAGTACTTTATGAGCTCAAACACACAACTTTTGTGACTTTTCAAACTTTGAAGCTCGATAAATTCGGCAAATGAGTACCAACATAGTTAAACAAAGTGTCAAATTAATCAGCTCGACGAGATTTTGAAGATGTCACAACACATCATGATTGCATCTTGTTGAATTTCCATGAAAAATAGTACTTTATGAGCTCAAACACACAACTTTTGTGACTTTTCAAACTTTGAAGCTCGATAACTTCAGCAAATGAGGACCAACATTGTTAAACAAAATGTCACATTAATCAGCTCGACGAGATCTTTAAAATGTCACAACATACCATGATTGCATCTTGTTGAATTTCCATGAAAAATAGTACTTTATGAGCTCAAACACACAACTTTTGTGACTTTTCAAACTTTGAAGCACGATAACTTCGGCAAATGAGGTCCAAATTTGTTAAACAAATTGTCAAATTAATCAGCTCGACGAGATTTTGAAGATGTCACAACACATCATGATTGCATCTTGTTGAATTTCCATGAAAAATAGTACTTTATGAGCTCAAACACACAACTTTTGTGACTTTTCAAACTTTGAAGCTCGATAACTTCGGCAAATGAAGTCCAAATTTGTTAAACAAAGTGTCAAATTAATCAGCTCGACGAGATTTTGAAGATGTCACAACACATCATGATTGCATCTTGTTGAATTTCCATGAAAAATAGTACTTTATGAGCTCAAACACACAACTTTTGTGACTTTTCAAACTTTGAAGCTCGATAAATTCGGCAAATAAGTACCAACATAGTTAAACAAAGTGTCAAATTAATCAGCTCGACGAGATTTTGAAGATGTCACAACACATCATGATTGCATCTTGTTGAATTTCCATGAAAAATAGTACTTTATGAGCTCAAACACACAACTTTTGTGACTTTTCAAACTTTGAAGCTCGATAACTTCGGCAAATGAAGTCCAAATTTGTTAAACAAAGTGTCAAATTAATCAGCTCGACGAGATTTTGAAGATGTCACAACACATCATGATTGCATCTTGTTGAATTTCCATGAAAAATAGTACTTTATGAGCTCAAACACACAACTTTTGTGACTTTTCAAACTTTGAAGCTCGATAAATTCGGCAAATGAGTACCAACATAGTTAAACAAAGTGTCAAATTAATCAGCTCGACGAGATTTTGAAGATGTCACAACACATCATGATTGCATCTTGTTGAATTTCCATGAAAAATAGTACTTTATGAGCTCAAACACACAACTTTTGTGACTTTTCAAACTTTGAAGCTCGATAAATTCGGCAAATGAGTACCAACATAGTTAAACAAAGTGTCAAATTAATCAGCTCGACGAGATTTTGAAGATGTCACAACACATCATGATTGCATCTTGTTGAATTTCCATGAAAAATAGTACTTTATGAGCTCAAACACACAACTTTTGTGACTTTTCAAACTTTGAAGCTCGATAAATTCGGCAAATGAGTACCAACATAGTTAAACAAAGTGTCAAATTAATCAGCTCGACGAGATTTTGAAGATGTCACAACACATCATGATTGCATCTTGTTGAATTTCCATGAAAAATAGTACTTTATGTGCTCAAACACACAACTTTTGTGACTTTTCAAACTTTGAAGCTCGATAACTTCAGCAAATGAGGACCAACATTGTTAAACAAAGTGTCAAATTAATCAGCTCGATGAGATCTTTAAAATGTCACAACACATCATGATTGCATCTTGTTGAATTTCCAAGACAAATAATACTTTATGTGCTCAAACACACAACTTTTGTGACTTTTCAAACTTTGAAGCTCGATAACTTCGGCAAATGAGGACCAAATTTGTTAAACAAAGTGTCACATTAATCAGCTCGACGAGATTTTGAAGATGTCACAACACATCATGATTGCATCTTGTTGAATTTCCATGAAAAATAGTACTTTATGAGCTCAAACACACAACTTTTGTGACTTTTCAAACTTTGAAGCTCGATAACTTCGGCAAATGAGGTCCAAATTTGTTAAACAAAGTGTCAAATTAATCAGCTCGACGAGATTTTGAAGATGTCACAACACATCATGATTGCATCTTGTTGAATTTCCATGAAAAATAGTACTTTATGAGCTCAAACACACAACTTTTGTGACTTTTCAAACTTTGAAGCTCGATAACTTCGGCAAATGAGGACCAAATTTGTTAAACAAAGTGTCAAATTAATCAGCTCGACGAGATTTTGAAGATGTCACAACACATCATGATTGCATCTTGTTGAATTTCCATGAAAAATAGTACTTTATGAGCTCAAACACACAACTTTTGTGACTTTTCAAACTTTGAAGCTCGATAACTTCGGCAAATGAAGTCCAAATTTGTTAAACAAAGTGTCAAATTAATCAGCTCGACGAGATTTTGAAGATGTCACAACACATCATGATTGCATCTTGTTGAATTTCCATGAAAAATAGTACTTTATGAGCTCAAACACACAACTTTTGTGACTTTTCAAACTTTGAAGCTCGATAAATTCGGCAAATGAGGTCCAAATTTGTTAAACAAAGTGTCAAATTAATCAGCTCGACGAGATTTTGAAGATGTCACAACACATCATGATTGCATCTTGTTGAATTTCCATGAAAAATAGTACTTTATGAGCTCAAACACACAACTTTTGTGACTTTTCAAACTTTGAAGCTCGATAACTTCGGCAAATGAAGTCCAAATTTGTTAAACAAAGTGTCAAATTAATCAGCTCGACGAGATTTTGAAGATGTCACAACACATCATGAATGCATCTTGTTGAATTTCCAAGACAAATAATACTTTATGTGCTCAAACACACAACTTTTGTGACTTTTCAAACTTTGAAGCTCGATAACTTCAGCAAATGAGGACCAACATTGTTAAACAAAATGTCAAATTAATCAGCTCGACGAGATCTTTAAAATGTCACAACACATCATGATTGCATCTTGTTGAATTTCCAAGACAAATAGTACTTTATGTGCTCAAACACACAACTTTTGTGACTTTTCAAACTTTGAAGCTCGATAAATTCGGCAAATGAGTACCAACATAGTTAAACAAAGTGTCAAATTAATCAGCTAGACGAGATTTTGAAGATGTCACAACACATCATGATTGCATCTTGTTGAATTTCCATGAAAAATAGTACTTTATGAGCTCAAACACACAACTTTTGTGACTTTTCAAACTTTGAAGCTCGATAAATTCGGCAAATGAGTACCAACATAGTTAAACAAAGTGTCAAATTAATCAGCTCGACGAGATTTTGAAGATGTCACAACACATCATGATTGCATGTTGTTGAATTTCCATGAAAAATAGTACTTTATGAGCTCAAACACACAACTTTTGTGACTTTTCAAACTTTGAAGCTCGATAACTTCGGCAAATGAGTGCCAACATTGTTAAACAAAGTGTCAAATTAATCAGCTCGACGAGATCTTTAACATGTCACAACACATCATGATTGCATCTTGTTGAATTTCCAAGACAAATAGTACTTTATGTGCTCAAACACACAACTTTTGTGACTTTTCAAACTTTGAAGCTCGATAAATTCGGCAAATGAGTACCAACATAGTTAAACAAAGTGTCAAATTAATCAGCTAGACGAGATTTTGAAGATGTCACAACACATCATGATTGCATCTTGTTGAATTTCCAAGACAAATAGTACTTTATGTGCTCAAACACACAACTTTTGTGACTTTTCAAACTTTGAAGCTCGATAAATTCGGCAAATGAGTACCAACATAGTTAAACAAAGTGTCAAATTAATCAGCTAGACGAGATTTTGAAGATGTCACAACACATCATGATTGCATCTTGTTGAATTTCCATGAAAAATAGTACTTTATGAGTTCAAACACACAACTTTTGTGACTTTTCAAACTTTGAAGCTCGATAACTTCGGCAAATGAGGACCAACATTGTTAAACAAAGTGTCAAATTAATCAGCTCGACGAGATCTTTACAATGTCACAACATACCATGATTGCATCTTGTTGAATTTCCATGAAAAATAGTACTTTATGTGCTCAAACACACAACTTTTGTGACTTTTCAAATTTTGAAACTCGATAACTTCGGCAAATGAGGTCCAAATTTGTTAAACAAAGTGTCAAATTAATCAGCTCGACGAGATCTTTAAAATGTCACAACATACCATGATTGCATCTTGTTGAATTTCCATGAAAAATAGTACTTTATGAGCTCAAACACACAACTTTTGTGACTTTTCAAATTTTGAAACTCGATAACTTCGGCAAATGAGGTCCAAATTTGTTAAACAAAGTGTCAAATTAATCAGCTCGACGAGATCTTTAAAATGTCACAACATACCATGATTGCATCTTGTTGAATTTCCATGAAAAATAGTACTTTATGAGCTCAAACACACAACTTTTGTGACTTTTCAAACTTTGAAGCTCGATAAATTCGGCAAATGAGTACCAACATAGTTAAACAAAGTGTCAAATTAATCAGCTAGACGAGATTTTGAAGATGTCACAACACATCATGATTGCATCTTGTTGAATTTCCATGAAAAATAGTACTTTATGAGCTCAAACACACAACTTTTGTGACTTTTCAAACTTTGAAGCTCGATAAATTCGGCAAATGAGTACCAACATAGTTAAACAAAGTGTCAAATTAATCAGCTCGACGAGATCTTTAAAATGTCACAACATACCATGATTGCATCTTGTTGAATTTCCATGAAAAATAGTACTTTATGAGCTCAAACACACAACTTTTGTGACTTTTCAAACTTTGAAGCTCGATAAATTCGGCAAATGAGTACCAACATAGTTAAACAAAGTGTCAAATTAATCAGCTCGACGAGATTTTGAAGATGTCACAACACATCATGATTGCATCTTGTTGAATTTCCATGAAAAATAGTACTTTATGAGCTCAAACACACAACTTTTGTGACTTTTCAAATTTTGAAACTCGATAACTTCGGCAAATGAGGTCCAAATTTGTTAAACAAAGTGTCAAATTAATCAGCTCGACGAGATCTTTAAAATGTCACAACATACCATGATTGCATCTTGTTGAATTTCCATGAAAAATAGTACTTTATGAGCTCAAACACACAACTTTTGTGACTTTTCAAACTTTGAAGCTCGATAAATTCGGCAAATGAGTACCAACATAGTTAAACAAAGTGTCAAATTAATCAGCTCGACGAGATTTTGAAGATGTCACAACACATCATGATTGCATCTTGTTGAATTTCCATGAAAAATAGTACTTTATGAGCTCAAACACACAACTTTTGTGACTTTTCAAACTTTGAAGCTCGATAAATTCGGCAAATGAGTACCAACATAGTTAAACAAAGTGTCAAATTAATCAGCTCGACGAGATTTTGAAGATGTCACAACACATCATGATTGCATCTTGTTGAATTTCCATGAAAAATAGTACTTTATGTGCTCAAACACACAACTTTTGTGACTTTTCAAACTTTGAAGCTCGATAACTTCAGCAAATGAGGACCAACATTGTTAAACAAAGTGTCAAATTAATCAGCTCGATGAGATCTTTAAAATGTCACAACACATCATGATTGCATCTTGTTGAATTTCCAAGACAAATAATACTTTATGTGCTCAAACACACAACTTTTGTGACTTTTCAAACTTTGAAGCTCGATAACTTCGGCAAATGAGGACCAAATTTGTTAAACAAAGTGTCACATTAATCAGCTCGACGAGATTTTGAAGATGTCACAACACATCATGATTGCATCTTGTTGAATTTCCATGAAAAATAGTACTTTATGAGCTCAAACACACAACTTTTGTGACTTTTCAAACTTTGAAGCTCGATAACTTCGGCAAATGAGGTCCAAATTTGTTAAACAAAGTGTCAAATTAATCAGCTCGACGAGATTTTGAAGATGTCACAACACATCATGATTGCATCTTGTTGAATTTCCATGAAAAATAGTACTTTATGAGCTCAAACACACAACTTTTGTGACTTTTCAAACTTTGAAGCTCGATAACTTCGGCAAATGAGGACCAAATTTGTTAAACAAAGTGTCAAATTAATCAGCTCGACGAGATTTTGAAGATGTCACAACACATCATGATTGCATCTTGTTGAATTTCCATGAAAAATAGTACTTTATGAGCTCAAACACACAACTTTTGTGACTTTTCAAACTTTGAAGCTCGATAACTTCGGCAAATGAAGTCCAAATTTGTTAAACAAAGTGTCAAATTAATCAGCTCGACGAGATTTTGAAGATGTCACAACACATCATGATTGCATCTTGTTGAATTTCCATGAAAAATAGTACTTTATGAGCTCAAACACACAACTTTTGTGACTTTTCAAACTTTGAAGCTCGATAAATTCGGCAAATGAGGTCCAAATTTGTTAAACAAAGTGTCAAATTAATCAGCTCGACGAGATTTTGAAGATGTCACAACACATCATGATTGCATCTTGTTGAATTTCCATGAAAAATAGTACTTTATGAGCTCAAACACACAACTTTTGTGACTTTTCAAACTTTGAAGCTCGATAACTTCGGCAAATGAAGTCCAAATTTGTTAAACAAAGTGTCAAATTAATCAGCTCGACGAGATTTTGAAGATGTCACAACACATCATGATTGCATCTTGTTGAATTTCCATGAAAAATAGTACTTTATGAGCTCAAACACACAACTTTTGTGACTTTTCAAACTTTGAAGCTCGATAAATTCGGCAAATAAGTACCAACATAGTTAAACAAAGTGTCAAATTAATCAGCTCGACGAGATTTTGTAGATGTCACAACACATCATGATTGCATCTTGTTGAATTTCCATGAAAAATAGTACTTTATGAGCTCAAACACAAAACTTTTGTGACTTTTCAAACTTTGAAGCACGATAACTTCGGCAAATGAGGTCCAAATTTGTTAAACAAAGTGTCAAATTAATCAGCTCGACGAGATTTTGAAGATGTCACAACACATCATGATTGCATCTTGTTGAGTTTCCATGAAAAATAGTACTTTATGAGCTCAAACACACAACTTTTGTGACTTTTCAAACTTTGAAGCTCGATAACTTCGGCAAATGAAGTCCAAATTTGTTAAACAAAGTGTCAAATTAATCAGCTCGACGAGATTTTGAAGATGTCACAACACATCATGATTGTATCTTGTTGAATTTCCATGAAAAATAGTACTTTATGAGCTCAAACACACAACTTTTGTGACTTTTCAAACTTTGAAGCACGATAACTTCGGCAAATGAGGTCCAAATTTGTTAAACAAAGTGTCAAATTAATCAGCTCGACGAGATTTTGAAGATGTCACAACACATCATGATTGCATCTTGTTGAGTTTCCATGAAAAATAGTACTTTATGAGCTCAAACACACAACTTTTGTGACTTTTCAAACTTTGAAGCTCGATAACTTCGGCAAATGAAGTCCAAATTTGTTAAACAAAGTGTCAAATTAATCAGCTCGACGAGATTTTGAAGATGTCACAACACATCATGATTGCATCTTGTTGAATTTCCATGAAAAATAGTACTTTATGAGCTCAAACACACAACTTTTGTGACTTTTCAAACTTTGAAGCTCGATAACTTCGGCAAATGAGGTCCAAATTTGTTAAACAAAGTGTCAAATTAATCAGCTCGACGAGATTTTGAAGATGTCGCAACACATCATGATTGCATCTTATTGAATTTCCATGAAAAATAGTACTTTATGAGCTCAAACACACAACTTTTGTGACTTTTCAAACTCTGAAGCTCGATAAATTCGGCAAATGAGTACCAACATAGTTAAACAAAGTGTCAAATTAATCAGCTCGACGAGATTTTGAAGATGTCGCAACACATCATGATTGCATCTTATTGAATTTCCATGAAAAATAGTACTTTATGAGCTCAAACACACAACTTTTGTGACTTTTCAAACTTTGAAGGTCGATAACGTCGGCAAATGAGTACCAACATAGTTAAACAAAGTGTCAAATTAATCAGCTCGACGAGATCTTTAACATGTCACAACACATCATGATTGCATCTTTTTGAATTTCCAAGACAAATAGTACTTTATGTGCTCAAACACACAACTTTTGTGACTTTTCAAATTTTGAAGCTCGATATCTTCGGCAAATGAGTACCAACATAGTTAAACAAAGTGTCAAATTAATCAGCTCGACGAGATTTTGAAGATGTCACAACACATCATGATTGCATCTTGTTGAATTTCCATGAAAAATAGTACTTTATGAGCTCAAACACACAACTTTTGTGACTTTTCAAACTTTGAAGCTCGATAAATTCGGCAAATGAGTACCAACATAGTTAAACAAAGTGTCAAATTAATCAGCTCGACGAGATTTTGAAGATGTCACAACACATCATGATTGCATCTTGTTGAATTTCCATGAAAAATAGTACTTTATGAGCTCAAACACACAACTTTTGTGACTTTTCAAACTTTGAAGCTCGATAACTTCGGCAAATGAGTGCCAACATTGTTAAACAAAGTGTCAAATTAATCAGCTCGACGAGATCTTTAACATGTCACAACACATCATGATTGCATCTTGTTGAATTTCCAAGACAAATAGTACTTTATGTGCTCAAACACACAACTTTTGTGACTTTTCAAACTTTGAAGCTCGATAAATTCGGCAAATGAGTACCAACATAGTTAAACAAAGTGTCAAATTAATCAGCTAGACGAGATTTTGAAGATGTCACAACACATCATGATTGCATCTTGTTGAATTTCCATAAAAAATAGTACTTTATGAGCTCAAACACACAACTTTTGTGACTTTTCAAACTTTGAAGCTCGATAAATTCGGCAAATGAGTACCAACATAGTTAAACAAAGTGTCAAATTAATCAGCTCGACGAGATTTTGAAGATGTCACAACACATCATGATTGCATGTTGTTGAATTTCCATGAAAAATAGTACTTTATGAGCTCAAACACACAACTTTTGTGACTTTTCAAACTTTGAAGCTCGATAACTTCGGCAAATGAGTGCCAACATTGTTAAACAAAGTGTCAAATTAATCAGCTCGACGAGATCTTTAACATGTCACAACACATCATGATTGCATCTTATTGAATTTCCATGAAAAATAGTACTTTATGAGCTCAAACACACAACTTTTGTGACTTTTCAAACTTTGAAGCTCGATAAATTCGGCAAATGAGTACCAACATAGTTAAACAAAGTGTCAAATTAATCAGCTAGACGAGATTTTGAAGATGTCACAACACATCATGATTGCATCTTGTTGAATTTCCATGAAAAATAGTACTTTATGAGCTCAAACACACAACTTTTGTGACTTTTCAAACTTTGAAGCTCGATAAATTCGGCAAATGAGTACCAACATAGTTAAACAAAGTGTCAAATTAATCAGCTCGACGAGATCTTTAACATGTCACAACACATCATGATTGCATCTTTTTGAATTTCCAAGACAAATAGTACTTTATGTGCTCAAACACACAACTTTTGTGACTTTTCAAACTTTGAAGCTCGATAACTTCGGCAAATGAGGTCCAAATTTGTTAAACAAAGTGTCAAATTAATCAGCTCGACGAGATTTTGAAGATGTCCCAACACATCATGATTGCATCTTGTTGAATTTCCATGAAAAATAGTACTTTATGAGCTCAAACACACAACTTTTGTGACTTTTCAAACTTTGAAGCTCGATAACTTCGGCAAATGAGTGCCAACATTGTTAAACAAAGTGTCAAATTAATCAGCTCGACGAGATCTTTAACATGTCACAACACATCATGATTGCATCTTTTTGAATTTCCAAGACAAATAGTACTTTATGTGCTCAAACACACAACTTTTGTGACTTTTCAAATTTTGAAGCTCGATAACTTCGGCAAATGAGGTCCAAATTTGTTAAACAAAGTGTCATATTAATCAGCTCGACGAGATTTTGAAGATGTCCCAACACATCATGATTGCATCTTGTTGAATTTCCATGAAAAATAGTACTTTATGAGCTCAAACACAAAACTTTTGTGACTTTTCAAACTTTGAAGCTCGATAAATTCGGCAAATGAGTACCAACATAGTTAAACAAAGTGTCAAATTAATCAGCTAGACGAGATTTTGAAGATGTCACAACACATCATGATTGCATCTTGTTGAATTTCCATGAAAAATAGTACTTTATGAGCTCAAACACACAACTTTTGTGACTTTTCAAACTTTGAAGCTCGATAACTTCGGCAAATGAGGTCCAAATTTGTTAAACAAAGTGTCAAATTAATCAGCTCGACGAGATCTTTAACATGTCACAACACATCATGATTGCATCTTTTTGAATTTC
Source organism: Euwallacea fornicatus (assembly GCF_040115645.1). Lineage (NCBI taxonomy): Eukaryota > Metazoa > Arthropoda > Insecta > Coleoptera > Curculionidae > Euwallacea > Euwallacea fornicatus. The sequence continues at coordinate 93,927 of NW_027096088.1, read as the reverse complement.
CAAGACAAATAGTACTTTATGTGCTCAAACACACAACTTTTGTGACTTTTCAAACTTTGAAGCTCGATAAATTCGGCAAATGAGTACCAACATAGTTAAACAAAGTATCAAATTAATCAGCTCGACGAGATTTTGAAGATGTCACAACACATCATGATTGCATCTTATTGAATTTCCATGAAAAATAGTACTTTATGAGCTCAAACACACAACTTTTGTGACTTTTCAAACTTTGAAGCTCGATAAATTCGGCAAATGAGTACCAACATAGTTAAACAAAGTGTCAAATTAATCAGCTAGACGAGATTTTGAAGATGTCACAACACATCATGATTGCATCTTGTTGAATTTCCATGAAAAATAGTACTTTATGAGCTCAAACACACAACTTTTGTGACTTTTCAAACTTTGAAGCTCGATAACTTCGGCAAATGAGGTCCAAATTTGTTAAACAAAGTGTCAAATTAATCAGCTCGACGAGATTTTGAAGATGTCACAACACATCATGATTGCATCTTGTTGAATTTCCATGAAAAATAGTACTTTATGAGCTCAAACATACAACTTTTGTGACTTTTCAAACTTTGAAACTCGATAAATTCGGCAAATGAGTACCAACATAGTTAAACAAAGTGTCAAATTAATCAGCTCGACGAGATTTTGAAGATGTCACAACACATCATGATTGCATCTTATTGAATTTCCATGAAAAATAGTACTTTATGAGCTCAAACACACAACTTTTGTGACTTTTCAAACTTTGAAGCTCGATAAATTCGGCAAATGAGTACCAACATAGTTAAACAAAGTGTCAAATTAATCAGCTCGACGAGATTTTGAAGATGTCACAACACATCATGATTGCATCTTATTGAATTTCCATGAAAAATAGTACTTTATGAGCCCAAACACACAACTTTTGTGACTTTTCAAACTTTGAAGCTCGATAAATTCGGCAAATGAGTACCAACATAGTTAAACAAAGTGTCAAATTAATCAGCTCGACGAGATTTTGAAGATGTCACAACACATCATGATTGCATCTTATTGAATTTCCATGAAAAATAGTACTTTATGAGCCCAAACATACAACTTTTGTGACTTTTCAAACTTTGAAACTCGATAAATTCGGCAAATGAGTACCAACATAGTTAAACAAAGTGTCAAATTAATCAGCTCGACGAGATTTTGAAGATGTCACAACACATCATGATTGCATCTTATTGAATTTCCATGAAAAATAGTACTTTATGAGCTCAAACACACAACTTTTGTGACTTTTCAAACTTTGAAGCTCGATAAATTCGGCAAATGAGTACCAACATAGTTAAACAAAGTGTCAAATTAATCAGCTCGACGAGATTTTGAAGATGTCACAACGCATCATGATTGCATCTTATTGAATTTCCATGAAAAATAGTACTTTATGAGCTCAAACACACAACTTTTGTGACTTTTCAAACTTTGAAGCTCGATAAATTCGGCAAATGAGTACCAACATAATTAAACAAAGTGTCAAATTAATCAGCTCGACGAGATTTTGAAGATGTCATATCACATCATGATTGCATCTTTTTGAATTTCCAAGACAAATAGTACTTTATGTGCTCAAACACACAAATTTTGTGACTTTTCAAACTGTGAAGCTCGATAACTTCAGCAAATGAGGACCAACATTGTTAAACAAAGTGTCAAATTAATCAGCTCGACGAGATCTTTAAAATGTCACAACACATCATGATTGCATCTTGTTGAATTTCCATGAAAAATAGTACTTTATGAGCTCAAACACACAACTTTTGTGACTTTTCAAACTTTGAAGCTCGATAAATTCGGCAAATGAGTACCAACATAGTTAAACAAAGTATCAAATTAATCAGCTCGACGAGATTTTGAAGATGTCACAACACATCATGATTGCATCTTATTGAATTTCCATGAAAAATAGTACTTTATGAGCTCAAACACACAACTTTTGTGACTTTTCAAACTTTGAAGCTCGATAAATTCGGCAAATGAGTACCAACATAGTTAAACAAAGTGTCAAATTAATCAGCTAGACGAGATTTTGAAGATGTCACAACACATCATGATTGCATCTTGTTGAATTTCCATGAAAAATAGTACTTTATGAGCTCAAACACACAACTTTTGTGATTTTTCAAACTTTGAAGCTCGATAACTTCGGCAAATGAGGTCCAAATTTGTTAAACAAAGTGTCAAATTAATCAGCTCGACGAGATTTTGAAGATGTCACAACACATCATGATTGCATCTTGTTGAATTTCCATGAAAAATAGTACTTTATGAGCTCAAACACACAACTTTTGTGACTTTTCAAACTTTGAAGCTCGATAAATTCGGCAAATGAGTACCAACATAGTTAAACAAAGTGTCAAATTAATCAGCTCGACGAGATTTTGAAGATGTCACAACACATCATGATTGCATCTTATTGAATTTCCATGAAAAATAGTACTTTATGAGCTCAAACTCACAACTTTTGTGACTTTTCAAACTTTGAAGCTCGCTAAATTCGGCAAATGAGTACCAACATAGTTAAACAAAGTGTCAAATTAATCAGCTCGACGAGATCTTTAACATGTCACAACACATCATGATTGCATCTTTTTGAATTTCCAAGACAAATAGTACTTTATGTGCTCAAACACACAACTTTTGTGACTTTTCAAACTTTGAAGCTCGATAAATTCGGCAAATGAGTACCAACATAGTTAAACAAAGTATCAAATTAATCAGCTCGACGAGATTTTGAAGATGTCACAACACATCATGATTGCATCTTGTTGAATTTCCCAGACAAATGGTACTTTATGTGCTCAAACACACAACTTTTGTGACTTTTCAAACTTTGAAGCTCGATAAATTCGGCAAATGAGTACCAACATAGTTAAACAAAGTATCAAATTAATCAGCTCGACGAGATTTTGAAGATGTCACAACACATCATGATTGCATCTTGTTGAATTTCCCAGACAAATGGTACTTTATGTGCTCAAACACACAACTTTTGTGACTTTTCAAACTTTGAAGCTCGATAAATTCGGCAAATGAGTACCAACATAGTTAAACAAAGTGTCAAATTAATCAGCTAGACGAGATTTTGAAGATGTCATATCACATCATGATTGCATCTTGTTGAATTTCCAAGACAAATAGCACTTTATGTGCTCAAACACACAAATTTTGTGACTTTTCAAACTTTGAAGGTCGATAACGTCGGCAAATGAGGACCAAATTTGTTAAACAGAGTGTCAAATTAATCAGCTCGACGAGATTTTGAAGATGTCATATCACATCATGATTGCATCTTTTTGAATTTCCAAGACAAATAGTACTTTATGTGCTCAAACACACAAATTTTGTGACTTTTCAAACTGTGAAGCTCGATAACTTCAGCAAATGAGGACCAACATTGTTAAACAAAGTGTCAAATTAATCAGCTCGACGAGATCTTTAACATGTCACAACACATCATGATTGCATCTTTTTGAATTTCCAAGACAAATAGTACTTTATGTGCTCAAACACACAACTTTTGTGACTTTTCAAACTTTGAAGCTCGATAAATTCGGCAAATGAGTACCAACATAGTTAAACAAAGTATCAAATTAATCAGCTCGACGAGATTTTGAAGATGTCGCAACACATCATGATTGCATCTTATTGAATTTCCATGAAAAATAGTACTTTATGAGCTCAAACACACAACTTTTGTGACTTTTCAAACTTTGAAGCTCGATAAATTCGGCAAATGAGTACCAACATAGTTAAACAAAGTGTCAAATTAATCAGCTAGACGAGATTTTGAAGATGTCACAACACATCATGATTGCATCTTGTTGAATTTCCATGAAAAATAGTACTTTATGAGCTCAAACACACAACTTTTGTGACTTTTCAAACTTTGAAGCTCGATAACTTCGGCAAATGAGTGCCAACATTGTTAAACAAAGTGTCAAATTAATCAGCTCGACGAGATCTTTAACATGTCACAACACATCATGATTGCATCTTGTTGAATTTCCAAGACAAATAGTACTTTATGTGCTCAAACACACAACTTTTGTGACTTTTCAAACTTTGAAGCTCGATAAATTCGGCAAATGAGTACCAACATAGTTAAACAAAGTGTCAAATTAATCAGCTAGACGAGATTTTGAAGATGTCACAACACATCATGATTGCATCTTGTTGAATTTCCATAAAAAATAGTACTTTATGAGCTCAAACACACAACTTTTGTGACTTTTCAAACTTTGAAGCTCGATAAATTCGGCAAATGAGTACCAACATAGTTAAACAAAGTGTCAAATTAATCAGCTCGACGAGATTTTGAAGATGTCACAACACATCATGATTGCATGTTGTTGAATTTCCATGAAAAATAGTACTTTATGAGCTCAAACACACAACTTTTGTGACTTTTCAAACTTTGAAGCTCGATAACTTCGGCAAATGAGTGCCAACATTGTTAAACAAAGTGTCAAATTAATCAGCTCGACGAGATCTTTAACATGTCACAACACATCATGATTGCATCTTATTGAATTTCCATGAAAAATAGTACTTTATGAGCTCAAACACACAACTTTTGTGACTTTTCAAACTTTGAAGCTCGATAAATTCGGCAAATGAGTACCAACATAGTTAAACAAAGTGTCAAATTAATCAGCTAGACGAGATTTTGAAGATGTCACAACACATCATGATTGCATCTTGTTGAATTTCCATGAAAAATAGTACTTTATGAGCTCAAACACACAACTTTTGTGACTTTTCAAACTTTGAAGCTCGATAAATTCGGCAAATGAGTACCAACATAGTTAAACAAAGTGTCAAATTAATCAGCTAGACGAGATTTTGAAGATGTCACAACACATCATGATTGCATCTTTTTGAATTTCCAAGACAAATAGTACTTTATGTGCTCAAACACACAACTTTTGTGACTTTTCAAACTTTGAAGCTCGATAACTTCGGCAAATGAGGTCCAAATTTGTTAAACAAAGTGTCAAATTAATCAGCTCGACGAGATTTTGAAGATGTCCCAACACATCATGATTGCATCTTGTTGAATTTCCATGAAAAATAGTACTTTATGAGCTCAAACACACAACTTTTGTGACTTTTCAAACTTTGAAGCTCGATAACTTCGGCAAATGAGTGCCAACATTGTTAAACAAAGTGTCAAATTAATCAGCTCGACGAGATCTTTAACATGTCACAACACATCATGATTGCATCTTTTTGAATTTCCAAGACAAATAGTACTTTATGTGCTCAAACACACAACTTTTGTGACTTTTCAAATTTTGAAGCTCGATAACTTCGGCAAATGAGGTCCAAATTTGTTAAACAAAGTGTCATATTAATCAGCTCGACGAGATTTTGAAGATGTCCCAACACATCATGATTGCATCTTGTTGAATTTCCATGAAAAATAGTACTTTATGAGCTCAAACACAAAACTTTTGTGACTTTTCAAACTTTGAAGCTCGATAAATTCGGCAAATGAGTACCAACATAGTTAAACAAAGTGTCAAATTAATCAGCTAGACGAGATTTTGAAGATGTCACAACACATCATGATTGCATCTTGTTGAATTTCCATGAAAAATAGTACTTTATGAGCTCAAACACACAACTTTTGTGACTTTTCAAACTTTGAAGCTCGATAACTTCGGCAAATGAGGTCCAAATTTGTTAAACAAAGTGTCAAATTAATCAGCTCGACGAGATCTTTAACATGTCACAACACATCATGATTGCATCTTTTTGAATTTCCAAGACAAATAGTACTTTATGTGCTCAAACACACAACTTTTGTGACTTTTCAAACTTTGAAGCTCGATAAATTCGGCAAATGAGTACCAACATAGTTAAACAAAGTATCAAATTAATCAGCTCGACGAGATTTTGAAGATGTCACAACACATCATGATTGCATCTTATTGAATTTCCATGAAAAATAGTACTTTATGAGCTCAAACACACAACTTTTGTGACTTTTCAAACTTTGAAGCTCGATAAATTCGGCAAATGAGTACCAACATAGTTAAACAAAGTGTCAAATTAATCAGCTAGACGAGATTTTGAAGATGTCACAACACATCATGATTGCATCTTGTTGAATTTCCATGAAAAATAGTACTTTATGAGCTCAAACACACAACTTTTGTGACTTTTCAAACTTTGAAGCTCGATAACTTCGGCAAATGAGGTCCAAATTTGTTAAACAAAGTGTCAAATTAATCAGCTCGACGAGATTTTGAAGATGTCACAACACATCATGATTGCATCTTGTTGAATTTCCATGAAAAATAGTACTTTATGAGCTCAAACATACAACTTTTGTGACTTTTCAAACTTTGAAACTCGATAAATTCGGCAAATGAGTACCAACATAGTTAAACAAAGTGTCAAATTAATCAGCTCGACGAGATTTTGAAGATGTCACAACACATCATGATTGCATCTTATTGAATTTCCATGAAAAATAGTACTTTATGAGCTCAAACACACAACTTTTGTGACTTTTCAAACTTTGAAGCTCGATAAATTCGGCAAATGAGTACCAACATAGTTAAACAAAGTGTCAAATTAATCAGCTCGACGAGATTTTGAAGATGTCACAACACATCATGATTGCATCTTATTGAATTTCCATGAAAAATAGTACTTTATGAGCCCAAACACACAACTTTTGTGACTTTTCAAACTTTGAAGCTCGATAAATTCGGCAAATGAGTACCAACATAGTTAAACAAAGTGTCAAATTAATCAGCTCGACGAGATTTTGAAGATGTCACAACACATCATGATTGCATCTTATTGAATTTCCATGAAAAATAGTACTTTATGAGCCCAAACATACAACTTTTGTGACTTTTCAAACTTTGAAACTCGATAAATTCGGCAAATGAGTACCAACATAGTTAAACAAAGTGTCAAATTAATCAGCTCGACGAGATTTTGAAGATGTCACAACACATCATGATTGCATCTTATTGAATTTCCATGAAAAATAGTACTTTATGAGCTCAAACACACAACTTTTGTGACTTTTCAAACTTTGAAGCTCGATAAATTCGGCAAATGAGTACCAACATAGTTAAACAAAGTGTCAAATTAATCAGCTCGACGAGATTTTGAAGATGTCACAACGCATCATGATTGCATCTTATTGAATTTCCATGAAAAATAGTACTTTATGAGCTCAAACACACAACTTTTGTGACTTTTCAAACTTTGAAGCTCGATAAATTCGGCAAATGAGTACCAACATAGTTAAACAAAGTGTCAAATTAATCAGCTCGACGAGATTTTGAAGATGTCATATCACATCATGATTGCATCTTTTTGAATTTCCAAGACAAATAGTACTTTATGTGCTCAAACACACAAATTTTGTGACTTTTCAAACTGTGAAGCTCGATAACTTCAGCAAATGAGGACCAACATTGTTAAACAAAGTGTCAAATTAATCAGCTCGACGAGATCTTTAAAATGTCACAACACATCATGATTGCATCTTGTTGAATTTCCATGAAAAATAGTACTTTATGAGCTCAAACACACAACTTTTGTGACTTTTCAAACTTTGAAGCTCGATAAATTCGGCAAATGAGTACCAACATAGTTAAACAAAGTATCAAATTAATCAGCTCGACGAGATTTTGAAGATGTCACAACACATCATGATTGCATCTTATTGAATTTCCATGAAAAATAGTACTTTATGAGCTCAAACACACAACTTTTGTGACTTTTCAAACTTTGAAGCTCGATAAATTCGGCAAATGAGTACCAACATAGTTAAACAAAGTGTCAAATTAATCAGCTAGACGAGATTTTGAAGATGTCACAACACATCATGATTGCATCTTGTTGAATTTCCATGAAAAATAGTACTTTATGAGCTCAAACACACAACTTTTGTGATTTTTCAAACTTTGAAGCTCGATAACTTCGGCAAATGAGGTCCAAATTTGTTAAACAAAGTGTCAAATTAATCAGCTCGACGAGATTTTGAAGATGTCACAACACATCATGATTGCATCTTGTTGAATTTCCATGAAAAATAGTACTTTATGAGCTCAAACACACAACTTTTGTGACTTTTCAAACTTTGAAGCTCGATAAATTCGGCAAATGAGTACCAACATAGTTAAACAAAGTGTCAAATTAATCAGCTCGACGAGATTTTGAAGATGTCACAACACATCATGATTGCATCTTATTGAATTTCCATGAAAAATAGTACTTTATGAGCTCAAACTCACAACTTTTGTGACTTTTCAAACTTTGAAGCTCGCTAAATTCGGCAAATGAGTACCAACATAGTTAAACAAAGTGTCAAATTAATCAGCTCGACGAGATCTTTAACATGTCACAACACATCATGATTGCATCTTTTTGAATTTCCAAGACAAATAGTACTTTATGTGCTCAAACACACAACTTTTGTGACTTTTCAAACTTTGAAGCTCGATAAATTCGGCAAATGAGTACCAACATAGTTAAACAAAGTATCAAATTAATCAGCTCGACGAGATTTTGAAGATGTCACAACACATCATGATTGCATCTTGTTGAATTTCCCAGACAAATGGTACTTTATGTGCTCAAACACACAACTTTTGTGACTTTTCAAACTTTGAAGCTCGATAAATTCGGCAAATGAGTACCAACATAGTTAAACAAAGTATCAAATTAATCAGCTCGACGAGATTTTGAAGATGTCACAACACATCATGATTGCATCTTGTTGAATTTCCCAGACAAATGGTACTTTATGTGCTCAAACACACAACTTTTGTGACTTTTCAAACTTTGAAGCTCGATAAATTCGGCAAATGAGTACCAACATAGTTAAACAAAGTGTCAAATTAATCAGCTAGACGAGATTTTGAAGATGTCATATCACATCATGATTGCATCTTGTTGAATTTCCAAGACAAATAGCACTTTATGTGCTCAAACACACAAATTTTGTGACTTTTCAAACTTTGAAGGTCGATAACGTCGGCAAATGAGGACCAAATTTGTTAAACAGAGTGTCAAATTAATCAGCTCGACGAGATTTTGAAGATGTCATATCACATCATGATTGCATCTTTTTGAATTTCCAAGACAAATAGTACTTTATGTGCTCAAACACACAAATTTTGTGACTTTTCAAACTGTGAAGCTCGATAACTTCAGCAAATGAGGACCAACATTGTTAAACAAAGTGTCAAATTAATCAGCTCGACGAGATCTTTAACATGTCACAACACATCATGATTGCATCTTTTTGAATTTCCAAGACAAATAGTACTTTATGTGCTCAAACACACAACTTTTGTGACTTTTCAAACTTTGAAGCTCGATAAATTCGGCAAATGAGTACCAACATAGTTAAACAAAGTATCAAATTAATCAGCTCGACGAGATTTTGAAGATGTCGCAACACATCATGATTGCATCTTATTGAATTTCCATGAAAAATAGTACTTTATGAGCTCAAACACACAACTTTTGTGACTTTTCAAACTTTGAAGCTCGATAAATTCGGCAAATGAGTACCAACATAGTTAAACAAAGTGTCAAATTAATCAGCTAGACGAGATTTTGAAGATGTCACAACACATCATGATTGCATCTTGTTGAATTTCCATGAAAAATAGTACTTTATGAGCTCAAACACACAACTTTTGTGACTTTTCAAACTTTGAAGCTCGATAAATTCGGCAAATGAGTACCAACATAGTTAAACAAAGTATCAAATTAATCAGCTCGACGAGATTTTGAAGATGTCACAACACATCATGATTGCATCTTATTGAATTTCCATGAAAAATAGTACTTTATGAGCTCAAACACACAACTTTTGTGACTTTTCAAACTTTGAAGCTCGATAAATTCGGCAAATGAGTACCAACATAGTTAAACAAAGTGTCAAATTAATCAGCTAGACGAGATTTTGAAGATGTCACAACACATCATGATTGCATCTTGTTGAATTTCCATGAAAAATAGTACTTTATGAGCTCAAACACACAACTTTTGTGACTTTTCAAACTTTGAAGCTCGATAACGTCGGCAAATGAGGACCAAATTTGTTAAACAAAGTGTCAAATTAATCAGCTCGACGAGATTTTGAAGATGTCATATCACATCATGATTGCATCTTGTTGAATTTCCAAGACAAATAGTACTTTATGTGCTCAAACACACAAATTTTGTGACTTTTCAAACTTTGAAGGTCGATAACGTCGGCAAATGAGGACCAAATTTGTTAAACAGAGTGTCAAATTAATCAGCTCGACGAGATTTTGAAGATGTCATATCACATCATGATTGCATCTTTTTGAATTTCCAAGACAAATAGTACTTTATGTGCTCAAACACACAAATTTTGTGACTTTTCAAACTGTGAAGCTCGATAACTTCGGCAAATGAGGACCAACATTGTTAAACAAAGTGTCAAATTAATCAGCTCGACGAGATCTTTAAAATGTCACAACATATCATGATTGCATCTTGTTGAATTTCCATGAAAAATAGTACTTTATGAGCTCAAACACACAACTTTTGTGACTTTTCAAACTTTGAAGCTCGATAAATTCGGCAAATGAGTACCAACATAGTTAAACAAAGTATCAAATTAATCAGCTCGACGAGATTTTGAAGATGTCACAACACATCATGATTGCATCTTATTGAATTTCCATGAAAAATAGTACTTTATGAGCTCAAACACACAACTTTTGTGACTTTTCAAACTTTGAAGCTCGATAAATTCGGCAAATGAGTACCAACATAGTTAAACAAAGTGTCAAATTAATCAGCTAGACGAGATTTTGAAGATGTCACAACACATCATGATTGCATCTTGTTGAATTTCCATGAAAAATAGTACTTTATGAGCTCAAACACACAACTTTTGTGACTTTTCAAACTTTGAAGCTCGATAAATTCGGCAAATGAGTACCAACATAGTTAAACAAAGTGTCAAATTAATCAGCTCGACGAGATTTTGAAGATGTCACAACACATCATGATTGCATCTTATTGAATTTCCATGAAAAATAGTACTTTATGAGCCCAAACACACAACTTTTGTGACTTTTCAAACTTTGAAGCTCGATAAATTCGGCAAATGAGTACCAACATAGTTAAACAAAGTGTCAAATTAATCAGCTCGACGAGATTTTGAAGATGTCACAACACATCATGATTGCATCTTATTGAATTTCCATGAAAAATAGTACTTTATGAGCCCAAACATACAACTTTTGTGACTTTTCAAACTTTGAAACTCGATAAATTCGGCAAATGAGTACCAACATAGTTAAACAAAGTGTCAAATTAATCAGCTAGACGAGATTTTGAAGATGTCACAACACATCATGATTGCATCTTGTTGAATTTCCATGAAAAATAGTACTTTATGAGCTCAAACACACAACTTTTGTGACTTTTCAAACTTTGAAGCTCGATAAATTCGGCAAATGAGTACCAAAATAGTTAAACAAAGTATCAAATTAATCAGCTCGACGAGATTTTGAAGATGTCACAACACATCATGATTGCATCTTATTGAATTTCCATGAAAAATAGTACTTTATGAGCTCAAACACACAACTTTTGTGACTTTTCAAACTTTGAAGCTCGATAAATTCGGCAAATGAGTACCAAAATAGTTAAACAAAGTATCAAATTAATCAGCTCGACGAGATTTTGAAGATGTCACAACACATCATGATTGCATCTTGTTGAATTTCCAAGACAAATAGCACTTTATGTGCTCAAACACACAAATTTTGTGACTTTTCAAACTTTGAAGGTCGATAACGTCGGCAAATGAGGACCAAATTTGTTAAACAGAGTGTCAAATTAATCAGCTCGACGAGATTTTGAAGATGTCATATCACATCATGATTGCATCTTTTTGAATTTCCAAGACAAATAGTACTTTATGTGCTCAAACACACAAATTTTGTGACTTTTCAAACTGTGAAGCTCGATAACTTCAGCAAATGAGGACCAACATTGTTAAACAAAGTGTCAAATTAATCAGCTCGACGAGATCTTTAACATGTCACAACACATCATGATTGCATCTTTTTGAATTTCCAAGACAAATAGTACTTTATGTGCTCAAACACACAACTTTTGTGACTTTTCAAACTTTGAAGCTCGATAAATTCGGCAAATGAGTACCAACATAGTTAAACAAAGTATCAAATTAATCAGCTCGACGAGATTTTGAAGATGTCGCAACACATCATGATTGCATCTTATTGAATTTCCATGAAAAATAGTACTTTATGAGCTCAAACACACAACTTTTGTGACTTTTCAAACTTTGAAGCTCGATAAATTCGGCAAATGAGTACCAACATAGTTAAACAAAGTGTCAAATTAATCAGCTAGACGAGATTTTGAAGATGTCACAACACATCATGATTGCATCTTGTTGAATTTCCATGAAAAATAGTACTTTATGAGCTCAAACACACAACTTTTGTGACTTTTCAAACTTTGAAGCTCGATAAATTCGGCAAATGAGTACCAACATAGTTAAACAAAGTATCAAATTAATCAGCTCGACGAGATTTTGAAGATGTCACAACACATCATGATTGCATCTTATTGAATTTCCATGAAAAATAGTACTTTATGAGCTCAAACACACAACTTTTGTGACTTTTCAAACTTTGAAGCTCGATAAATTCGGCAAATGAGTACCAACATAGTTAAACAAAGTGTCAAATTAATCAGCTCGACGAGATTTTGAAGATGTCACAACACATCATGATTGCATCTTGTTGAATTTCCATGAAAAATAGTACTTTATGAGCTCAAACACACAACTTTTGTGACTTTTCAAATTTTGAAGCTCGATAACGTCGGCAAATGAGGACCAAATTTGTTAAACAAAGTGTCAAATTAATCAGCTCGACGAGATTTTGAAGATGTCATATCACATCATGATTGCATCTTGTTGAATTTCCAAGACAAATAGTACTTTATGTGCTCAAACACACAAATTTTGTGACTTTTCAAACTTTGAAGGTCGATAACGTCGGCAAATGAGGACCAAATTTGTTAAACAGAGTGTCAAATTAATCAGCTCGACGAGATTTTGAAGATGTCATATCACATCATGATTGCATCTTTTTGAATTTCCAAGACAAATAGTACTTTATGTGCTCAAACACACAAATTTTGTGACTTTTCAAACTGTGAAGCTCGATAACTTCGGCAAATGAGGACCAACATTGTTAAACAAAGTGTCAAATTAATCAGCTCGACGAGATCTTTAAAATGTCACAACATATCATGATTGCATCTTGTTGAATTTCCATGAAAAATAGTACTTTATGAGCTCAAACACACAACTTTTGTGACTTTTCAAACTTTGAAGCTCGATAAATTCGGCAAATGAGTACCAACATAGTTAAACAAAGTATCAAATTAATCAGCTCGACGAGATTTTGAAGATGTCACAACACATCATGATTGCATCTTATTGAATTTCCATGAAAAATAGTACTTTATGAGCTCAAACACACAACTTTTGTGACTTTTCAAACTTTGAAGCTCGATAAATTCGGCAAATGAGTACCAACATAGTTAAACAAAGTGTCAAATTAATCAGCTAGACGAGATTTTGAAGATGTCACAACACATCATGATTGCATCTTGTTGAATTTCCATGAAAAATAGTACTTTATGAGCTCAAACACACAACTTTTGTGACTTTTCAAACTTTGAAGCTCGATAAATTCGGCAAATGAGTACCAACATAGTTAAACAAAGTATCAAATTAATCAGCTCGACGAGATTTTGAAGATGTCACAACACATCATGATTGCATCTTATTGAATTTCCATGAAAAATAGTACTTTATGAGCTCAAACACACAACTTTTGTGACTTTTCAAACTTTGAAGCTCGATAAATTCGGCAAATGAGTACCAACATAGTTAAACAAAGTGTCAAATTAATCAGCTCGACGAGATTTTGAAGATGTCACAACACATCATGATTGCATCTTGTTGAATTTCCATGAAAAATAGTACTTTATGAGCTCAAACACACAACTTTTGTGACTTTTCAAACTTTGAAGCTCGATAACGTCGGCAAATGAGGACCAAATTTGTTAAACAAAGTGTCAAATTAATCAGCTCGACGAGATTTTGAAGATGTCATATCACATCATGATTGCATCTTGTTGAATTTCCAAGACAAATAGTACTTTATGTGCTCAAACACACAAATTTTGTGACTTTTCAAACTTTGAAGGTCGATAACGTCGGCAAATGAGGACCAAATTTGTTAAACAGAGTGTCAAATTAATCAGCTCGACGAGATTTTGAAGATGTCATATCACATCATGATTGCATCTTTTTGAATTTCCAAGACAAATAGTACTTTATGTGCTCAAACACACAAATTTTGTGACTTTTCAAACTGTGAAGCTCGATAACTTCGGCAAATGAGGACCAACATAGTTAAACAAAGTATCAAATTAATCAGCTCGACGAGATTTTGAAGATGTCACAACACATCATGATTGCATCTTGTTGAATTTCCCAGACAAATGGTACTTTATGTGCTCAAACACACAACTTTTGTGACTTTTCAAACTTTGAAGCTCGATAAATTCGGCAAATGAGTACCAACATAGTTAAACAAAGTATCAAATTAATCAGCTCGACGAGATTTTGAAGATGTCACAACACATCATGATTGCATCTTATTGAATTTCCATGAAAAATAGTACTTTATGAGCTCAAACACACAACTTTTGTGACTTTTCAAACTTTGAAGCTCGATAAATTCGGCAAATGAGTACCAACATAGTTAAACAAAGTATCAAATTAATCAGCTAGACGAGATTTTGAAGATGTCACAACACATCATGATTGCATCTTGTTGAATTTTCATGAAAAATAGTACTTTATGAGCTCAAACATACAACTTTTGTGACTTTTCAAACTTTGAAGCTCGATAAATTCGGCAAATGAGTACCAACATAGTTAAACAAAGTGTCAAATTAATCAGCTCGACGAGATTTTGAAGATGTCACAACACATCATGATTGCATCTTATTGAATTTCCATGAAAAATAGTACTTTATGAGCCCAAACACACAACTTTTGTGACTTTTCAAACTTTGAAGGTCGATAACTTCGGCAAATGAGGTCCAAATTTGTTAAACAAAGTGTCAAATTAATCAGCTCGACGAGATTTTGAAGATGTCACAACACATCATGATTGCATCTTGTTGAATTTCCATGAAAAATAGTACTTTATGAGCTCAAACACACAACTTTTGTGACTTTTCAAACTTTGAAGCTCGATAAATTCGGCAAATGAGTACCAACATAGTTAAACAAAGTGTCAAATTAATCAGCTCGACGAGATTTTGAAGATGTCACAACACATCATGATTGCATCTTATTGAATTTCCATGAAAAATAGTACTTTATGAGCTCAAACTCACAACTTTTGTGACTTTTCAAACTTTGAAGCTCGCTAAATTCGGCAAATGAGTACCAACATAGTTAAACAAAGTGTCAAATTAATCAGCTCGACGAGATCTTTAACATGTCACAACACATCATGATTGCATCTTTTTGAATTTCCAAGACAAATAGTACTTTATGTGCTCAAACACACAACTTTTGTGACTTTTCAAACTTTGAAGCTCGATAAATTCGGCAAATGAGTACCAACATAGTTAAACAAAGTATCAAATTAATCAGCTCGACGAGATTTTGAAGATGTCACAACACATCATGATTGCATCTTGTTGAATTTCCCAGACAAATGGTACTTTATGTGCTCAAACACACAACTTTTGTGACTTTTCAAACTTTGAAGCTCGATAAATTCGGCAAATGAGTACCAACATAGTTAAACAAAGTATCAAATTAATCAGCTCGACGAGATTTTGAAGATGTCACAACACATCATGATTGCATCTTGTTGAATTTCCCAGACAAATGGTACTTTATGTGCTCAAACACACAACTTTTGTGACTTTTCAAACTTTGAAGCTCGATAAATTCGGCAAATGAGTACCAACATAGTTAAACAAAGTGTCAAATTAATCAGCTAGACGAGATTTTGAAGATGTCATATCACATCATGATTGCATCTTGTTGAATTTCCAAGACAAATAGCACTTTATGTGCTCAAACACACAAATTTTGTGACTTTTCAAACTTTGAAGGTCGATAACGTCGGCAAATGAGGACCAAATTTGTTAAACAGAGTGTCAAATTAATCAGCTCGACGAGATTTTGAAGATGTCATATCACATCATGATTGCATCTTTTTGAATTTCCAAGACAAATAGTACTTTATGTGCTCAAACACACAAATTTTGTGACTTTTCAAACTGTGAAGCTCGATAACTTCAGCAAATGAGGACCAACATTGTTAAACAAAGTGTCAAATTAATCAGCTCGACGAGATCTTTAACATGTCACAACACATCATGATTGCATCTTTTTGAATTTCCAAGACAAATAGTACTTTATGTGCTCAAACACACAACTTTTGTGACTTTTCAAACTTTGAAGCTCGATAAATTCGGCAAATGAGTACCAACATAGTTAAACAAAGTATCAAATTAATCAGCTCGACGAGATTTTGAAGATGTCGCAACACATCATGATTGCATCTTATTGAATTTCCATGAAAAATAGTACTTTATGAGCTCAAACACACAACTTTTGTGACTTTCCAAACTTTGAAGCTCGATAAATTCGGCAAATGAGTACCAACATAGTTAAACAAAGTGTCAAATTAATCAGCTAGACGAGATTTTGAAGATGTCACAACACATCATGATTGCATCTTGTTGAATTTCCATGAAAAATAGTACTTTATGAGCTCAAACACACAACTTTTGTGACTTTTCAAACTTTGAAGCTCGATAAATTCGGCAAATGAGTACCAACATAGTTAAACAAAGTATCAAATTAATCAGCTCGACGAGATTTTGAAGATGTCACAACACATCATGATTGCATCTTATTGAATTTCCATGAAAAATAGTACTTTATGAGCTCAAACACACAACTTTTGTGACTTTTCAAACTTTGAAGCTCGATAAATTCGGCAAATGAGTACCAACATAGTTAAACAAAGTGTCAAATTAATCAGCTCGACGAGATTTTGAAGATGTCACAACACATCATGATTGCATCTTGTTGAATTTCCATGAAAAATAGTACTTTATGAGCTCAAACACACAACTTTTGTGACTTTTCAAACTTTGAAGCTCGATAACGTCGGCAAATGAGGACCAAATTTGTTAAACAAAGTGTCAAATTAATCAGCTCGACGAGATTTTGAAGATGTCATATCACATCATGATTGCATCTTGTTGAATTTCCAAGACAAATAGTACTTTATGTGCTCAAACACACAAATTTTGTGACTTTTCAAACTTTGAAGGTCGATAACGTCGGCAAATGAGGACCAAATTTGTTAAACAGAGTGTCAAATTAATCAGCTCGACGAGATTTTGAAGATGTCATATCACATCATGATTGCATCTTTTTGAATTTCCAAGACAAATAGTACTTTATGTGCTCAAACACACAAATTTTGTGACTTTTCAAACTGTGAAGCTCGATAACTTCGGCAAATGAGGACCAACATTGTTAAACAAAGTGTCAAATTAATCAGCTCGACGAGATCTTTAAAATGTCACAACATATCATGATTGCATCTTGTTGAATTTCCATGAAAAATAGTACTTTATGAGCTCAAACACACAACTTTTGTGACTTTTCAAACTTTGAAGCTCGATAAATTCGGCAAATGAGTACCAACATAGTTAAACAAAGTATCAAATTAATCAGCTCGACGAGATTTTGAAGATGTCACAACACATCATGATTGCATCTTGTTGAATTTCCCAGACAAATGGTACTTTATGTGCTCAAACACACAACTTTTGTGACTTTTCAAACTTTGAAGCTCGATAAATTCGGCAAATGAGTACCAACATAGTTAAACAAAGTATCAAATTAATCAGCTCGACGAGATTTTGAAGATGTCACAACACATCATGATTGCATCTTATTGAATTTCCATGAAAAATAGTACTTTATGAGCTCAAACACACAACTTTTGTGACTTTTCAAACTTTGAAGCTCGATAAATTCGGCAAATGAGTACCAACATAGTTAAACAAAGTATCAAATTAATCAGCTAGACGAGATTTTGAAGATGTCACAACACATCATGATTGCATCTTGTTGAATTTCCATGAAAAATAGTACTTTATGAGCTCAAACATACAACTTTTGTGACTTTTCAAACTTTGAAGCTCGATAAATTCGGCAAATGAGTACCAACATAGTTAAACAAAGTGTCAAATTAATCAGCTCGACGAGATTTTGAAGATGTCACAACACATCATGATTGCATCTTATTGAATTTCCATGAAAAATAGTACTTTATGAGCCCAAACACACAACTTTTGTGACTTTTCAAACTTTGAAGGTCGATAACGTCGGCAAATGAGGACCAAATTTGTTAAACAAAGTGTCAAATTAATCAGCTCGACGAGATTTTGAAGATGTCATATCACATCATGACTGCATCTTTTTGAATTTCCAAGACAAATAGTACTTTATGTGCTCAAACACACAAATTTTGTGACTTTTCAAACTTTGAAGCTCGATAACTTCGGCAAATGAGGACCAACATTGTTAAACAAAGTGTCAAATTAATCAGCTCGACGAGATTTTGAAGATGTCACAACACATCATGATTGCATCTTATTGAATTTCCAAGACAAATAGTACTTTATGTGCTCAAACACACAACTTTTGTGACTTTTCAAACTTTGAAGCTCGATAAATTCGGCAAATGAGTACCAACATAGTTAAACAAAGTATCAAATTAATCAGCTCGACGAGATTTTGAAGATGTCACAACACATCATGATTGCATCTTGTTGAATTTCCCAGACAAATGGTACTTTATGTGCTCAAACACACAACTTTTGTGACTTTTCAAATTTTGAAGCTCGATAAATTCGGCAAATGAGTACCAACATAGTTAAACAAAGTGTCAAATTAATCAGCTAGACGAGATTTTGAAGATGTCACAACACATCATGATTGCATCTTGTTGAATTTCCATGAAAAATAGTACTTTATGAGCTCAATCATACAACTTTTGTGACTTTTCAAACTTTGAAGCTCGATAAATTCGGCAAATGAGTACCAACATAGTTAAACAAAGTGTCAAATTAATCAGCTCGACGAGATTTTGAAGATGTCACAACACATAATGATTGCATCTTATTGAATTTCCATGAAAAATAGTACTTTATAAGCCCAAACACACAACTTTTGTGACTTTTCAAACTTTGAAGCTCGATAACTTCGGCAAATGAGGACCAAATTTGTTAAACAAAGTGTCAAATTAATCAGCTCGACGAGATTTTGAAGATGTCACAACACATCATGATTGCATCTTTTTGAATTTCCAAGACAAATAGTACTTTATGTGCTCAAACACACAAATTTTGTGACTTTTCAAACTTTGAAGCTCGATAACTTCGGCAAATGAGGACCAAATTTGTTAAACAAAGTGTCAAATTAATCAGCTCGACGAGATTTTGAAGATGTCACAACACATCATGATTGCATCTTTTTGAATTTCCAAGACAAATAGTACTTTATGTGCTCAAACACACAAATTTTGTGACTTTTCAAACTTTGAAGCTCGATAAATTCGGCAAATGAAGTCCAAATTTGTTAAACAAAGTGTCAAATTAATCAGCTCGACGAGATTTTGAAGATGTCACAACACATCATGATTGCATCTTGTTGAATTTCCATGAAAAATAGTACTTTATGAGCTCAAACACACAACTTTTGTGACTTTTCAAACTTTGAAGCTCGATAACTTCGGCAAATGAAGTCCAAATTTGTTAAACAAAGTGTCAAATTAATCAGCTCGACGAGATTTTGAAGATGTCACAACACATCATGATTGCATCTTGTTGAATTTCCATGAAAAATAGTACTTTATGAGCTCAAACATACAACTTTTGTGACTTTTCAAACTTTGAAGCTCGATAAATTCGGCAAATGAGTACCAACATAGTTAAACAAAGTGTCAAATTAATCAGCTAGACGAGATTTTGAAGATGTCACAACACATCATGATTGCATCTTTTTGAATTTCCAAGACAAATAGTACTTTATGTGCTCAAACACACAACTTTTGTGACTTTTCAAACTTTGAAGCTCGATAAATTCGGCAAATGAGTACCAACATAGTTAAACAAAGTATCAAATTAATCAGCTCGACGAGATTTTGAAGATGTCACAACACATCATGATTGCATCTTATTGAATTTCCATGAAAAATAGTACTTTATGAGCTCAAACACACAATTTTTGTGACTTTTCAAACTTTGAAGCTCGATAAATTCGGCAAATGAGTACCAACATAGTTAAACAAAGTGTCAAATTAATCAGCTCGACGAGATCTTTAACATGTCACAACACATCATGATTGCATCTTTTTGAATTTCCAAGACAAATAGTACTTTATGAGCTCAAACACACAACTTTTGTGACTTTTCAAACTTTGAAGCTCGATAAATTCGGCAAATGAGTACCAACATAGTTAAACAAAGTGTCAAATTAATCAGCTCGACGAGATTTTGAAGATGTCACAACACATCATGATTGCATCTTTTTGAATTTCCAAGACAAATAGTACTTTATGTGCTCAAACACACAAATTTTGTGACTTTTCAAACTTTGAAGCTCGATAACTTCGGCAAATGAGGACCAAATTTGTTAAACAAAGTGTCAAATTAATCAGCTCGACGAGATTTTGAAGATGTCACAACACATCATGATTGCATCTTTTTGAATTTCCAAGACAAATAGTACTTTATGTGCTCAAACACACAAATTTTGTGACTTTTCAAACTTTGAAGCTCGATAAATTCGGCAAATGAGTACCAACATAGTTAAACAAAGTATCAAATTAATCAGCTCGACGAGATTTTGAAGATGTCACAACACATCATGATTGCATCTTATTGAATTTCCATGAAAAATAGTACTTTATGAGCTCAAACACACAACTTTTGTGACTTTTCAAACTTTGAAGGTCGATAACGTCGGCAAATGAGGACCAAATTTGTTAAACAAAGTGTCAAATTAATCAGCTCGACGAGATTTTGAAGATGTCACAACACATCATGATTGCATCTTATTGAATTTCCATGAAAAATAGTACTTTATGAGCTCAAACACACAAATTTTGTGACTTTTCAAACTTTGAAGCTCGATAAATTCGGCAAATGAGTACCAACATAGTTAAACAAAGTGTCAAATTAATCAGCTAGACGAGATTTTGAAGATGTCACAACACATCATGATTGCATCTTTTTGAATTTCCAAGACAAATAGTACTTTATGTGCTCAAACACACAACTTTTGTGACTTTTCAAACTTTGAAGCTCGATAAATTCGGCAAATGAGGTCCAAATTTGTTAAACAAAGTGTCAAATTAATCAGCTCGACGAGATTTTGAAGATGTCACAACACATCATGATTGCATCTTGTTGAATTTCCATGAAAAATAGTACTTTATGAGCTCAAACATACAACTTTTGTGACTTTTCAAACTTTGAAGCTCGATAAATTCGGCAAATGAGTACCAACATAGTTAAACAAAGTATCAAATTAATCAGCTAGACGAGATTTTGAAGATGTCACAACACATCATGATTGCATCTTTTTGAATTTCCAAGACAAATAGTACTTTATGTGCTCAAACACACAACTTTTGTGACTTTTCAAACTTTGAAGCTCGATAAATTCGGCAAATGAGTACCAACATAGTTAAACAAAGTATCAAATTAATCAGCTCGACGAGATTTTGAAGATGTCACAACACATCATGATTGCATCTTATTGAATTTCCATGAAAAATAGTACTTTATGAGCTCAAACACACAATTTTTGTGACTTTTCAAACTTTGAAGCTCGATAAATTCGGCAAATGAGTACCAACATAGTTAAACAAAGTGTCAAATTAATCAGCTCGACGAGATCTTTAACATGTCACAACACATCATGATTGCATCTTTTTGAATTTCCAAGACAAATAGTACTTTATGAGCTCAAACACACAACTTTTGTGACTTTTCAAACTTTGAAGCTCGATAAATTCGGCAAATGAGTACCAACATAGTTAAACAAAGTGTCAAATTAATCAGCTCGACGAGATCTTTACAATGTCACAACATACCATGATTGCATCTTGTTGAATTTCCAAGACAAATAGTACTTTATGAGCTCAAACACACAACTTTTGTGACTTTTCAAACTTTGAAGCTCGATAACTTTGGCAAATGAGTACCAACATAGTTAAACAAAGTGTCAAATTAATCAGCTCGACGAGATCTTTACAATGTCACAACATACCATGATTGCATCTTGTTGAATTTCCAAGACAAATAGTACTTTATGAGCTCAAACACACAACTTTTGTGACTTTTCAAACTTTGAAGCTCGATAAATTCGGCAAATGAGTACCAACATAGTTAAACAAAGTGTCAAATTAATCAGCTCGACGAGATCTTTACAATGTCACAACATACCATGATTGCATCTTGTTGAATTTCCAAGACAAATGGTACTTTATGTGCTCAAACACACAACTTTTGTGACTTTTCAAATTTTGAAGCTCGATAACTTCGGCAAATGAGGTCCAAATTTGTTAAACAAAGTGTCAAATTAATCAGCTCGACGAGATTTTGAAGATGTCCCAACACATCATGATTGCATCTTATTGAATTTCCATGAAAAATAGTACTTTATGAGCTCAAACACACAACTTTTGTGACTTTTCAAACTTTGAAGCTCGATAAATTCGGCAAATGAGTACCAACATAGTTAAACAAAGTGTCAAATTAATCAGCTAGACGAGATTTTGAAGATGTAACAACACATCATGATTGCATCTTTTTGAATTTCCAAGACAAATAGTACTTTATGTGCTCAAACACACAACTTTTGTGACTTTTCAAACTTTGAAGCTCGATAAATTCGGCAAATGAGTACCAACATAGTTAAACAAAGTGTCAAATTAATCAGCTCGACGAGATTTTGAAGATGTCACAACACATCATGATTGCATCTTGTTGAATTTCCATGAAAAATAGTACTTTATGAGCTCAAACATACAACTTTTGTGACTTTTCAAACTTTGAAGCTCGATAAATTCGGCAAATGAGTACCAACATAGTTAAACAAAGTGTCAAATTAATCAGCTAGACGAGATTTTGAAGATGTCACAACACATCATGATTGCATCTTTTTGAATTTCCAAGACAAATAGTACTTTATGTGCTCAAACACACAACTTTTGTGACTTTTCAAACTTTGAAGCTCGATAAATTCGGCAAATGAGTACCAACATAGTTAAACAAAGTATCAAATTAATCAGCTCGACGAGATTTTGAAGATGTCACAACACATCATGATTGCATCTTATTGAATTTCCATGAAAAATAGTACTTTATGAGCTCAAACACACAATTTTTGTGACTTTTCAAACTTTGAAGCTCGATAAATTCGGCAAATGAGTACCAACATAGTTAAACAAAGTGTCAAATTAATCAGCTCGACGAGATCTTTAACATGTCACAACACATCATGATTGCATCTTTTTGAATTTCCAAGACAAATAGTACTTTATGAGCTCAAACACACAACTTTTGTGACTTTTCAAACTTTGAAGTTCGATAAATTCGGCAAATGAGTACCAACATAGTTAAACAAAGTGTCAAATTAATCAGCTCGACGAGATCTTTACAATGTCACAACATACCATGATTGCATCTTGTTGAATTTCCAAGACAAATGGTAATTTATGTGCTCAAACACACAACTTTTGTGACTTTTCAAACTTTGAAGCTCGATAACTTTGGCAAATGAGTACCAACATAGTTAAACAAAGTGTCAAATTAATCAGCTCGACGAGATCTTTACAATGTCACAACATACCATGATTGCATCTTGTTGAATTTCCAAGACAAATAGTACTTTATGAGCTCAAACACACAACTTTTGTGACTTTTCAAACTTTGAAGCTCGATAACTTCGGCAAATGAGGACCAAATTTGTTAAACAAAGTGTCAAATTAATCAGCTCGACGAGATTTTGAAGATGTCACAACACATCATGATTGCATCTTTTTGAATTTCCAAGACAAATAGTACTTTATGTGCTCAAACACACAAATTTTGTGACTTTTCAAACTTTGAAGCTCGATAACTTCGGCAAATGAGGACCAAATTTGTTAAACAAAGTGTCAAATTAATCAGCTCGACGAGATTTTGAAGATGTCACAACACATCATGATTGCATCTTTTTGAATTTCCAAGACAAATAGTACTTTATGTGCTCAAACACAAATTTTGTGACTTTTCAAACTTTGAAGCTCGATAAATTCGGCAAATGAAGTCCAAATTTGTTAAACAAAGTGTCAAATTAATCAGCTCGACGAGATTTTGAAGATGTCACAACACATCATGATTGCATCTTGTTGAATTTCCATGAAAAATAGTACTTTATGAGCTCAAACACACAACTTTTGTGACTTTTCAAACTTTGAAGCTCGATAACTTCGGCAAATGAAGTCCAAATTTGTTAAACAAAGTGTCAAATTAATCAGCTCGACGAGATTTTGAAGATGTCACAACACATCATGATTGCATCTTGTTGAATTTCCATGAAAAATAGTACTTTATGAGCTCAAACATACAACTTTTGTGACTTTTCAAACTTTGAAGCTCGATAAATTCGGCAAATGAGTACCAACATAGTTAAACAAAGTGTCAAATTAATCAGCTAGACGAGATTTTGAAGATGTCACAACACATCATGATTGCATCTTTTTGAATTTCCAAGACAAATAGTACTTTATGTGCTCAAACACACAACTTTTGTGACTTTTCAAACTTTGAAGCTCGATAAATTCGGCAAATGAGTACCAACATAGTTAAACAAAGTATCAAATTAATCAGCTCGACGAGATTTTGAAGATGTCACAACACATCATGATTGCATCTTATTGAATTTCCATGAAAAATAGTACTTTATGAGCTCAAACACACAATTTTTGTGACTTTTCAAACTTTGAAGCTCGATAAATTCGGCAAATGAGTACCAACATAGTTAAACAAAGTGTCAAATTAATCAGCTCGACGAGATCTTTAACATGTCACAACACATCATGATTGCATCTTTTTGAATTTCCAAGACAAATAGTACTTTATGTGCTCAAACACACAACTTTTGTGACTTTTCAAACTTTGAAGCTCGATAAATTCGGCAAATGAGTACCAACATAGTTAAACAAAGTATCAAATTAATCAGCTCGACGAGATTTTGAAGATGTCACAACACATCATGATTGCATCTTATTGAATTTCCATGAAAAATAGTACTTTATGAGCTCAAACACACAATTTTTGTGACTTTTCAAACTTTGAAGCTCGATAAATTCGGCAAATGAGTACCAACATAGTTAAACAAAGTGTCAAATTAATCAGCTCGACGAGATCTTTACAATGTCACAACATACCATGATTGCATCTTGTTGAATTTCCAAGACAAATGGTACTTTATGTGCTCAAACACACAACTTTTGTGACTTTTCAAACTTTGAAGCTCGATAACTTTGGCAAATGAGTACCAACATAGTTAAACAAAGTGTCAAATTAATCAGCTCGACGAGATCTTTACAATGTCACAACATACCATGATTGCATCTTGTTGAATTTCCAAGACAAATAGTACTTTATGAGCTCAAACACACAACTTTTGTGACTTTTCAAACTTTGAAGCTCGATAAATTCGGCAAATGAGTACCAACATAGTTAAACAAAGTGTCAAATTAATCAGCTCGACGAGATCTTTACAATGTCACAACATACCATGATTGCATCTTGTTGAATTTCCAAGACAAATGGTACTTTATGTGCTCAAACACACAACTTTTGTGACTTTTCAAATTTTGAAGCTCGATAACTTCGGCAAATGAGTACCAACATAGTTAAACAAAGTGTCAAATTAAACAGCTCGACGAGATCTTTACAATGTCACAACATACCATGATTGCATCTTGTTGAATTTCCAAGACAAATGGTACTTTATGAGCTCAAACACACAACTTTTGTGACTTTTCAAACTTTGAAGCTCGATAAATTCGGCAAATGAGTACCAACATAGTTAAACAAAGTGTCAAATTAATCAGCTCGACGAGATCTTTAACATGTCACAACACATCATGATTGCATCTTTTTGAATTTCCAAGACAAATAGTACTTTATGTGCTCAAACACACAACTTTTGTGACTTTTCAAACTTTGAAGCTCGATAAATTCGGCAAATGAGTACCAACATAGTTAAACAAAGTGTCAAATTAATCAGCTCGACGAGATTTTGAAGATGTCACAACACATCATGATTGCATCTTGTTGAATTTCCATGAAAAATAGTACTTTATGAGCTCAAACATACAACTTTTGTGACTTTTCAAACTTTGAAGCTCGATAAAGTCGGCAAATGAGTACCAACATAGTTAAACAAAGTGTCAAATTAATCAGCTAGGCGAGATTTTGAAGATGTCACAACACATCATGATTGCATCTTTTTGAATTTCCAAGACAAATAGTACTTTATGTGCTCAAACACACAACTTTTGTGACTTTTCAAACTTTGAAGCTCGATAAATTCGGCAAATGAGTACCAACATAGTTAAACAAAGTATCAAATTAATCAGCTCGACGAGATTTTGAAGATGTCACAACACATCATGATTGCATCTTATTGAATTTCCATCAAAAATAGTACTTTATGAGCTCAAACACGCAATTTTTGTGACTTTTCAAACTTTGAAGCTCGATAAATTCGGCAAATGAGTACCAACATAGTTAAACAAAGTGTCAAATTAATCAGCTCGACGAGATCTTTAACATGTCACAACACATCATGATTGCATCTTTTTGAATTTCCAAGACAAATAGTACTTTATGAGCTCAAACACACAACTTTTGTGACTTTTCAAACTTTGAAGCTCGATAAATTCGGCAAATGAGTACCAACATAGTTAAACAAAGTGTCAAATTAATCAGCTCGACGAGATCTTTACAATGTCACAACATACCATGATTGCATCTTGTTGAATTTCCAAGACAAATGGTACTTTATGTGCTCAAACACACAACTTTTGTGACTTTTCAAACTTTGAAGCTCGATAACTTTGGCAAATGAGTACCAACATAGTTAAACAAAGTGTCAAATTAATCAGCTCGACGAGATCTTTACAATGTCACAACATACCATGATTGCATCTTGTTGAATTTCCAAGACAAATAGTACTTTATGAGCTCAAACACACAACTTTTGTGACTTTTCAAACTTTGAAGCTCGATAACTTCGGCAAATGAGGACCAAATTTGTTAAACAAAGTGTCACATTAATCAGCTCGACGAGATTTTGAAGATGTCACAACACATCATGATTGCATCTTTTTGAATTTCCAAGACAAATAGTACTTTATGTGCTCAAACACACAAATTTTGTGACTTTTCAAACTTTGAAGCTCGATAACTTCGGCAAATGAGGACCAAATTTGTTAAACAAAGTGTCAAATTAATCAGCTCGACGAGATTTTGAAGATGTCACAACACATCATGATTGCATCTTTTTGAATTTCCAAGACAAATAGTACTTTATGTGCTCAAACACACAAATTTTGTGACTTTTCAAACTTTGAAGCTCGATAAATTCGGCAAATGAAGTCCAAATTTGTTAAACAAAGTGTCAAATTAATCAGCTCGACGAGATTTTGAAGATGTCACAACACATCATGATTGCATCTTGTTGAATTTCCATGAAAAATAGTACTTTATGAGCTCAAACACACAACTTTTGTGACTTTTCAAACTTTGAAGCTCGATAACTTCGGCAAATGAAGTCCAAATTTGTTAAACAAAGTGTCAAATTAATCAGCTCGACGAGATTTTGAAGATGTCACAACACATCATGATTGCATCTTGTTGAATTTCCATGAAAAATAGTACTTTATGAGCTCAAACATACAACTTTTGTGACTTTTCAAACTTTGAAGCTCGATAAATTCGGCAAATGAGTACCAACATAGTTAAACAAAGTGTCAAATTAATCAGCTAGACGAGATTTTGAAGATGTCACAACACATCATGATTGCATCTTTTTGAATTTCCAAGACAAATAGTACTTTATGTGCTCAAACACACAACTTTTGTGACTTTTCAAACTTTGAAGCTCGATAAATTCGGCAAATGAGTACCAACATAGTTAAACAAAGTATCAAATTAATCAGCTCGACGAGATTTTGAAGATGTCACAACACATCATGATTGCATCTTATTGAATTTCCATGAAAAATAGTACTTTATGAGCTCAAACACACAATTTTTGTGACTTTTCAAACTTTGAAGCTCGATAAATTCGGCAAATGAGTACCAACATAGTTAAACAAAGTGTCAAATTAATCAGCTCGACGAGATCTTTAACATGTCACAACACATCATGATTGCATCTTTTTGAATTTCCAAGACAAATAGTACTTTATGTGCTCAAACACACAACTTTTGTGACTTTTCAAACTTTGAAGCTCGATAAATTCGGCAAATGAGTACCAACATAGTTAAACAAAGTATCAAATTAATCAGCTCGACGAGATTTTGAAGATGTCACAACACATCATGATTGCATCTTATTGAATTTCCATGAAAAATAGTACTTTATGAGCTCAAACACACAATTTTTGTGACTTTTCAAACTTTGAAGCTCGATAAATTCGGCAAATGAGTACCAACATAGTTAAACAAAGTGTCAAATTAATCAGCTCGACGAGATCTTTACAATGTCACAACATACCATGATTGCATCTTGTTGAATTTCCAAGACAAATGGTACTTTATGTGCTCAAACACACAACTTTTGTGACTTTTCAAACTTTGAAGCTCGATAACTTCGGCAAATGAGGACCAAATTTGTTAAACAAAGTGTCAAATTAATCAGCTCGACGAGATTTTGAAGATGTCACAACACATCATGATTGCATCTTTTTGAATTTCCAAGACAAATAGTACTTTATGTGCTCAAACACACAAATTTTGTGACTTTTCAAACTTTGAAGCTCGATAACTTCGGCAAATGAGGACCAAATTTGTTAAACAAAGTGTCAAATTAATCAGCTCGACGAGATTTTGAAGATGTCACAACACATCATGATTGCATCTTTTTGAATTTCCAAGACAAATAGTACTTTATGTGCTCAAACACACAAATTTTGTGACTTTTCAAACTTTGAAGCTCGATAAATTCGGCAAATGAGTACCAACATAGTTAAACAAAGTATCAAATTAATCAGCTCGACGAGATTTTGAAGATGTCACAACACATCATGATTGCATCTTATTGAATTTCCATGAAAAATAGTACTTTATGAGCTCAAACACACAACTTTTGTGACTTTTCAAACTTTGAAGGTCGATAACGTCGGCAAATGAGGACCAAATTTGTTAAACAAAGTGTCAAATTAATCAGCTCGACGAGATTTTGAAGATGTCACAACACATCATGATTGCATCTTATTGAATTTCCATGAAAAATAGTACTTTATGAGCTCAAACACACAAATTTTGTGACTTTTCAAACTTTGAAGCTCGATAAATTCGGCAAATGAGTACCAACATAGTTAAACAAAGTGTCAAATTAATCAGCTAGACGAGATTTTGAAGATGTCACAACACATCATGATTGCATCTTTTTGAATTTCCAAGACAAATAGTACTTTATGTGCTCAAACACACAACTTTTGTGACTTTTCAAACTTTGAAGCTCGATAAATTCGGCAAATGAGGTCCAAATTTGTTAAACAAAGTGTCAAATTAATCAGCTCGACGAGATTTTGAAGATGTCACAACACATCATGATTGCATCTTGTTGAATTTCCATGAAAAATAGTACTTTATGAGCTCAAACATACAACTTTTGTGACTTTTCAAACTTTGAAGCTCGATAAATTCGGCAAATGAGTACCAACATAGTTAAACAAAGTGTCAAATTAATCAGCTAGACGAGATTTTGAAGATGTCACAACACATCATGATTGCATCTTTTTGAATTTCCAAGACAAATAGTACTTTATGTGCTCAAACACACAACTTTTGTGACTTTTCAAACTTTGAAGCTCGATAAATTCGGCAAATGAGTACCAACATAGTTAAACAAAGTATCAAATTAATCAGCTCGACGAGATTTTGAAGATGTCACAACACATCATGATTGCATCTTATTGAATTTCCATGAAAAATAGTACTTTATGAGCTCAAACACACAATTTTTGTGACTTTTCAAACTTTGA
The DNA here is from genome assembly GCF_040115645.1 of Euwallacea fornicatus. Classification (NCBI taxonomy): domain Eukaryota; kingdom Metazoa; phylum Arthropoda; class Insecta; order Coleoptera; family Curculionidae; genus Euwallacea; species Euwallacea fornicatus. The sequence continues at coordinate 63,421 of NW_027096088.1, read as the reverse complement.
AGCTCGATAAATTCGGCAAATGAGTACCAACATAGTTAAACAAAGTGTCAAATTAATCAGCTCGACGAGATCTTTAACATGTCACAACACATCATGATTGCATCTTTTTGAATTTCCAAGACAAATAGTACTTTATGAGCTCAAACACACAACTTTTGTGACTTTTCAAACTTTGAAGCTCGATAAATTCGGCAAATGAGTACCAACATAGTTAAACAAAGTGTCAAATTAATCAGCTCGACGAGATCTTTACAATGTCACAACATACCATGATTGCATCTTGTTGAATTTCCAAGACAAATGGTACTTTATGTGCTCAAACACACAACTTTTGTGACTTTTCAAACTTTGAAGCTCGATAACTTTGGCAAATGAGTACCAACATAGTTAAACAAAGTGTCAAATTAATCAGCTCGACGAGATCTTTACAATGTCACAACATACCATGATTGCATCTTGTTGAATTTCCAAGACAAATAGTACTTTATGAGCTCAAACACACAACTTTTGTGACTTTTCAAACTTTGAAGCTCGATAAATTCGGCAAATGAGTACCAACATAGTTAAACAAAGTGTCAAATTAATCAGCTCGACGAGATCTTTACAATGTCACAACATACCATGATTGCATCTTGTTGAATTTCCAAGACAAATGGTACTTTATGTGCTCAAACACACAACTTTTGTGACTTTTCAAATTTTGAAGCTCGATAACTTCGGCAAATGAGGTCCAAATTTGTTAAACAAAGTGTCAAATTAATCAGCTCGACGAGATTTTGAAGATGTCACAACACATCATGATTGCATCTTATTGAATTTCCATGAAAAATAGTACTTTATGAGCTCAAACACACAACTTTTGTGACTTTTCAAATTTTGAAGCTCGATAACTTCGGCAAATGAGGTCCAAATTTGTTAAACAAAGTGTCAAATTAATCAGCTCGACGAGATTTTGAAGATGTCCCAACACATCATGATTGCATCTTATTGAATTTCCATGAAAAATAGTACTTTATGAGCTCAAACACACAACTTTTGTGACTTTTCAAACTTTGAAGCTCGATAAATTCGGCAAATGAGTACCAACATAGTTAAACAAAGTGTCAAATTAATCAGCTCGACGAGATTTTGAAGATGTCACAACACATCATGATTGCATCTTATTGAATTTCCATGAAAAATAGTACTTTATGTGCTCAAACACACAAATTTTGTGACTTTTCAAACTTTGAAGCTCGATAACTTCGGCAAATGAGGTCCAAATTTGTTAAACAAAGTGTCAAATTAATCAGCTCGACGAGATTTTGAAGATGTCATATCACATCATGATTGCATCTTGTTGAATTTCCAAGACAAATAGTACTTTATGTGCTCAAACACACAAATTTTGTGACTTTTCAAACTTTGAAGGTCGATAACGTCGGCAAATGAGGACCAAATTTGTTAAACAAAGTGTCAAATTAATCAGCTCGACGAGATTTTGAAGATGTCATATCACATCATGATTGCATCTTTTTGAATTTCCAAGACAAATAGTACTTTATGTGCTCAAACACACAAATTTTGTGACTTTTCAAACTTTGAAGCTCGATAACTTCGGCAAATGAGGACCAACATTGTTAAACAAAGTGTCAAATTAATCAGCTCGACGAGATCTTTACAATGTCACAACATACCATGATTGCATCTTGTTGAATTTCCAAGACAAATAGTACTTTATGTGTACAAACACACAACTTTTGTGACTTTTCAAATTTTGAAGCTCGATAACTTCGGCAAATGAAGACCAAATTCCTTAAACAAAGTGTCAAATTAATCAGCTCGACGAGATTTTGAAGATGTCACAACACATCATGATTGCATCTTGTTGAATTTCCATGAAAAATAGTACTTTATGAGCTCAAACACACAACTTTTGTGACTTTTCAAACTTTGAAGCTCGATAAATTCGGCAAATGAGTACCAACATAGTTAAACAAAGTGTCAAATTAATCAGCTCGACGAGATTTTGAAGATGTCACAACACATCATGATTGCATCTTATTGAATTTCCATGAAAAATAGTACTTTATGAGCTCAAACACACAACTTTTGTGACTTTTCAAACTTTGAAGCTCGATAACTTCGGCAAATGAGGTCCAAATTTGTTAAACAAAGTGTCAAATTAATCAGCTCGACGAGATTTTGAAGATGTCACAATACATCATGATTGCATCTTTTTGAATTTCCAAGACAAATAGTACTTTATGAGCTCAAACACACAACTTTTGTGACTTTTCAAACTTTGAAGCTCGATAACTTCGGCAAATGAGGACCAAATTTGTTAAACAAAGTGTCACAATAATCAGCTCGACGAAATTTTGAAGATGTCACAACACATCATGATTGCATCTTGTTGAATTTCCATGAAAAATAGTACTTTATGAGCTCAAACACACAACTTTTGTGACTTTTCAAACTTTGAAGCTCGATAACTTCGGCAAATGAGTACCAACATTGTTAAACAAAGTGTCAAATTAATCAGCTCGACGAGATCTTTAACATGTCACAACACATCATGATTGCATCTTTTTGAATTTCCAAGACAAATAGTACTTTATGAGCTCAAACACACAACTTTTGTGACTTTTCAAACTTTGAAGCTCGATAACGTCGGCAAATGAGGACCAAATTTGTTAAACAAAGTGTCAAATTAATCAGCTCGACGAGATTTTGAAGATGTCATATCACATCATGATTGCATCTTTTTGAATTTCCAAGACAAATAGTACTTTATGTGCTCAAACACACAAATTTTGTGACTTTTCAAACTTTGAAGCTCGATAACTTCGGCAAATGAGGACCAACATTGTTAAACAAAGTGTCAAATTAATCAGCTCGACGAGATCTTTACAATGTCACAACATACCATGATTGCATCTTGTTGAATTTCCAAGACAAATAGTACTTTATGTGTACAAACACACAACTTTTGTTACTTTTCAAATTTTGAAGCTCGATAACTTCGGCAAATGAGGTCCAAATTTGTTAAACAAAGTGTCAAATTAATCAGCTCGACGAGATCTTTACAATGTCACAACATACCATGATTGCATCTTGTTGAATTTCCAAGACAAATAGTACTTTATGTGTACAAACACACAACTTTTGTGACTTTTCAAATTTTGAAGCTCGATAACTTCGGCAAATGAAGACCAAATTCCTTAAACAAAGTGTCAAATTAATCAGCTCGACGAGATTTTGAAGATGTCACAACACATCATGATTGCATCTTATTGAATTTCCATGAAAAATAGTACTTTATGAGCTCAAACACACAACTTTTGTGACTTTTCAAACTTTGAAGCTCGATAACTTCGGCAAATGAGGACCAAATTTGTTAAACAAAGTGTCACAATAATCAGCTCGACGAAATTTTGAAGATGTCACAACACATCATGATTGCATCTTGTTGAATTTCCATGAAAAATAGTACTTTATGAGCTCAAACACACAACTTTTGTGACTTTTCAAACTTTGAAGCTCGATAACTTCGGCAAATGAGGACCAAATTTGTTAAACAAAGTGTCACATTAATCAGCTCGACGAAATTTTGAAGATGTCACAACACATCATGATTGCATCTTGTTGAATTTCCATGAAAAATAGTACTTTATGTGCTCAAACACACAACTTTTGTGACTTTTCAAACTTTGAAGCTCGTCAACTTCGGCAAATGAGTACCAACATTGTTAAACAAAGTGTCAAATTAATCAGCTCGACGAGATTTTGAAGATGTCCCAACACATCATGATTGCATCTTATTGAATTTCCATGAAAAATAGTACTTTATGTGCTCAAACACACAACTTTTGTGACTTTTCAAACTTTGAAGCTCGATAACTTCGGCAAATGAGGACCAAATTTGTTAAACAAAGTGTCACATTAATCAGCTCGACGAAATTTTGAAGATGTCACAACACATCATGATTGCATCTTGTTGAATTTCCATGAAAAATAGTACTTTATGTGCTCAAACACACAACTTTTGTGACTTTTCAAACTTTGAAGCTCGATAACTTCGGCAAATGAGTACCAACATTGTTAAACAAAGTGTCAAATTAATCAGCTCGACGAGATTTTGAAGATGTCCCAACACATCATGATTGCATCTTTTTGAATTTCCAAGACAAATAGTACTTTATGAGCTCAAACACACAACTTTTGTGACTTTTCAAACTTTGAAGCTCGATAACTTCGGCAAATGAGGTCCAAATTTGTTAAACAAAGTGTCAAATTAATCAGCTCGACGAGATTTTGAAGATGTCACAATACATCATGATTGCATCTTTTTGAATTTCCAAGACAAATAGTACTTTATGAGCTCAAACACACAACTTTTGTGACTTTTCAAACTTTGAAGCTCGATAACTTCGGCAAATGAGGACCAAATTTGTTAAACAAAGTGTCACAATAATCAGCTCGACGAAATTTTGAAGATGTCACAACACATCATGATTGCATCTTGTTGAATTTCCATGAAAAATAGTACTTTATGAGCTCAAACACACAACTTTTGTGACTTTTCAAACTTTGAAGCTCGATAACTTCGGCAAATGAGTACCAACATTGTTAAACAAAGTGTCAAATTAATCAGCTCGACGAAATTTTGAAGATGTCACAACACATCATGATTGCATCTTGTTGAATTTCCATGAAAAATAGTACTTTATGAGCTCAAACACACAACTTTTGTGACTTTTCAAACTTTGAAGCTCGATAACTTCGGCAAATGAGGACCAAATTTGTTAAACAAAGTGTCACATTAATCAGCTCGACGAAATTTTGAAGATGTCACAACACATCATGATTGCATCTTGTTGAATTTCCATGAAAAATAGTACTTTATGTGCTCAAACACACAACTTTTGTGACTTTTCAAACTTTGAAGCTCGATAACTTCGGCAAATGAGTACCAACATTGTTAAACAAAGTGTCAAATTAATCAGCTCGACGAGATTTTGAAGATGTCCCAACACATCATGATTGCATCTTATTGAATTTCCATGAAAAATAGTACTTTATGTGCTCAAACACACAACTTTTGTGACTTTTCAAACTTTGAAGCTCGATAACTTCGGCAAATGAGGACCAAATTTGTTAAACAAAGTGTCACATTAATCAGCTCGACGAAATTTTGAAGATGTCACAACACATCATGATTGCATCTTGTTGAATTTCCATGAAAAATAGTACTTTATGTGCTCAAACACACAACTTTTGTGACTTTTCAAACTTTGAAGCTCGATAACTTCGGCAAATGAGTACCAACATTGTTAAACAAAGTGTCAAATTAATCAGCTCGACGAGATTTTGAAGATGTCCCAACACATCATGATTGCATCTTTTTGAATTTCCAAGACAAATAGTACTTTATGAGCTCAAACACACAACTTTTGTGACTTTTCAAACTTTGAAGCTCGATAACTTCGGCAAATGAGGTCCAAATTTGTTAAACAAAGTGTCAAATTAATCAGCTCGACGAGATTTTGAAGATGTCACAATACATCATGATTGCATCTTTTTGAATTTCCAAGACAAACAGTACTTTATGAGCTCAAACACACAACTTTTGTGACTTTTCAAACTTTGAAGCTCGATAACTTCGGCAAATGAGGACCAAATTTGTTAAACAAAGTGTCACAATAATCAGCTCGACGAAATTTTGAAGATGTCACAACACATCATGATTGCATCTTGTTGAATTTCCATGAAAAATAGTACTTTATGAGCTCAAACACACAACTTTTGTGACTTTTCAAACTTTGAAGCTCGATAACTTCGGCAAATGAGTACCAACATTGTTAAACAAAGTGTCAAATTAATCAGCTCGACGAGATCTTTAACATGTCACAACACATCATGATTGCATCTTTTTGAATTTCCAAGACAAATAGTACTTTATGAGCTCAAACACACAACTTTTGTGACTTTTCAAACTTTGAAGCTCGATAACGTCGGCAAATGAGGACCAAATTTGTTAAACAAAGTGTCAAATTAATCAGCTCGACGAGATTTTGAAGATGTCATATCACATCATGATTGCATCTTTTTGAATTTCCAAGACAAATAGTACTTTATGTGCTCAAACACACAAATTTTGTGACTTTTCAAACTTTGAAGCTCGATAACTTCGGCAAATGAGGACCAACATTGTTAAACAAAGTGTCAAATTAATCAGCTCGACGAGATCTTTACAATGTCACAACATACCATGATTGCATCTTGTTGAATTTCCAAGACAAATAGTACTTTATGTGTACAAACACACAACTTTTGTGACTTTTCAAATTTTGAAGCTCGATAACTTCGGCAAATGAAGACCAAATTCCTTAAACAAAGTGTCAAATTAATCAGCTCGACGAGATTTTGAAGATGTCACAACACATCATGATTGCATCTTGTTGAATTTCCATGAAAAATAGTACTTTATGAGCTCAAACACACAACTTTTGTGACTTTTCAAACTTTGAAGCTCGATAAATTCGGCAAATGAGTACCAACATAGTTAAACAAAGTGTCAAATTAATCAGCTCGACGAGATTTTGAAGATGTCACAACACATCATGATTGCATCTTATTGAATTTCCATGAAAAATAGTACTTTATGAGCTCAAACACACAACTTTTGTGACTTTTCAAACTTTGAAGCTCGATAACTTCGGCAAATGAGGTCCAAATTTGTTAAACAAAGTGTCAAATTAATCAGCTCGACGAGATCTTTACAATGTCACAACATACCATGATTGCATCTTGTTGAATTTCCAAGACAAATAGTACTTTATGTGTACAAACACACAACTTTTGTGACTTTTCAAATTTTGAAGCTCGATAACTTCGGCAAATGAAGACCAAATTCCTTAAACAAAGTGTCAAATTAATCAGCTCGACGAGATTTTGAAGATGTCACAACACATCATGATTGCATCTTATTGAATTTCCATGAAAAATAGTACTTTATGAGCTCAAACACACAACTTTTGTGACTTTTCAAACTTTGAAGCTCGATAACTTCGGCAAATGAGGACCAAATTTGTTAAACAAAGTGTCACAATAATCAGCTCGACGAAATTTTGAAGATGTCACAACACATCATGATTGCATCTTGTTGAATTTCCATGAAAAATAGTACTTTATGAGCTCAAACACACAACTTTTGTGACTTTTCAAACTTTGAAGCTCGATAACTTCGGCAAATGAGGACCAAATTTGTTAAACAAAGTGTCACATTAATCAGCTCGACGAAATTTTGAAGATGTCACAACACATCATGATTGCATCTTGTTGAATTTCCATGAAAAATAGTACTTTATGTGCTCAAACACACAACTTTTGTGACTTTTCAAACTTTGAAGCTCGATAACTTCGGCAAATGAGTACCAACATTGTTAAACAAAGTGTCAAATTAATCAGCTCGACGAGATTTTGAAGATGTCACAACACATCATGATTGCATCTTTTTGAATTTCCAAGACAAATAGTACTTTATGAGCTCAAACACACAACTTTTGTGACTTTTCAAACTTTGAAGCTCGATAACTTCGGCAAATGAGTACCAACATTGTTAAACAAAGTGTCAAATTAATCAGCTCGACGAGATTTTGAAGATGTCCCAACACATCATGATTGCATCTTATTGAATTTCCATGAAAAATAGTACTTTATGTGCTCAAACACACAACTTTTGTGACTTTTCAAACTTTGAAGCTCGATAACTTCGGCAAATGAGGACCAAATTTGTTAAACAAAGTGTCACATTAATCAGCTCGACGAAATTTTGAAGATGTCACAACACATCATGATTGCATCTTGTTGAATTTCCATGAAAAATAGTACTTTATGTGCTCAAACACACAACTTTTGTGACTTTTCAAACTTTGAAGCTCGATAACTTCGGCAAATTAGTACCAACATTGTTAAACAAAGTGTCAAATTAATCAGCTCGACGAGACCTTTAACATGTCACAACACATCATGATTGCATCTTTTTGAATTTCCAAGACAAATAGTACTTTATGAGCTCAAACACACAACTTTTGTGACTTTTCAAACTTTGAAGCTCGATAACTTCGGCAAATGAGTACCAACATAGTTAAACAAAGTGTCAAATTAATCAGCTCGACGAGATCTTTAACATGTCACAACACATCATGATTGCATCTTTTTGAATTTCCAAGACAAATAGTACTTTATGAGCTCAAACACACAACTTTTGTGACTTTTCAAACTTTGAAGCTCGATATCTTCGGCAAATGAGTACCAACATAGTTAAACAAAGTGTCAAATTAATCAGCTCGACGAGATTTTGAAGATGTCACAACACACCATGATTGCATCTTGTTGAATTTCCATGAAAAATAGTACTTTATGAGCTCAAACACACAACTTTTGTGACTTTTCAAACTTTGAAGCTCGATAACTTCGGCAAATGAGTACCAACATTGTTAAACAAAGTGTCAAATTAATCAGCTCGACGAGATCTTTAACATGTCACAACTCATCATGATTGCATCTTGTTGAATTTCCATGAAAAATAGTACTTTATGAGCTCAAACACACAACTTTTGTGACTTTTCAAACTTTGAAGCTCGATAACTTCGGCAAATGAGGACCAAATTTGTTAAACAAAGTGTCACATTAATCAGCTCGACGAAATTTTGAAGATGTCACAACACATCATGATTGCATCTTGTTGAATTTCCATGAAAAATAGTACTTTATGTGCTCAAACACACAACTTTTGTGACTTTTCAAACTTTGAAGCTCGATAACTTCGGCAAATGAGGACCAAATTTGTTAAACAAAGTGTCACATTAATCAGCTCGACGAGATCTTTACAATGTCACAACATACCATGATTGCATCTTGTTGAATTTCCATGAAAAATAGTACTTTATGAACTCAAACACACAACTTTTGTGACTTTTCAAACTTTGAAGCTCGATAAATTCGGCAAATGAGTACCAACATAGTTAAACAAAGTGTCAAATTAATCAGCTCGACGAGATTTTGAAGATGTCACAACACATCATGATTGCATCTTATTGAATTTCCACGAAAAATAGTACTTTATGAGCTCAAACACACAACTTTTGTGACTTTTCAAACTTTGAAGCTCGATAAATTCGGCAAATGAGTACCAACATAGTTAAACAAAGTGTCAAATTAATCAGCTCGACGAGATCTTTAACATGTCACAACACATCATGATTGCATCTTTTTGAATTTCCAAGACAAATAGTACTTTATGAGCTCAAACACACAACTTTTGTGACTTTTCAAACTTTGAAGCTCGATAACTTCGGCAAATGAGGACCAAATTTGTTAAACAAAGTGTCACATTAATCAGCTCGACGAAATTTTGAAGATGTCACAACACATCATGATTGCATCTTGTTGAATTTCCATGAAAAATAGTACTTTATGTGCTCAAACACACAAATTTTGTGACTTTTCAAACTTTGAAGCTCGATAACTTCGGCAAATGAGTACCAACATTGTTAAACAAAGTGTCAAATTAATCAGCTCGACGAGATCTTTAACATGTCACAACACATCATGATTGCATCTTGTTGAATTTCCATGAAAAATAGTACTTTATGAGCTCAAACACACAACTTTTGTGACTTTTCAAACTTTGAAGCTCGATATCTTCGGCAAATGAGTACCAACATTGTTAAACAAAGTGTCAAATTAATCAGCTCGACGAGATCTTTAACATGTCACAACACATCATGATTGCATCTTGTTGAATTTCCATGAAAAATAGTACTTTATGTGCTCAAACACACAACTTTTGTGACTTTTCAAACTTTGAAGCTCGATAACTTCGGCAAATGAGTACCAACATTGTTAAACAAAGTGTCAAATTAATCAGCTCGACGAGATCTTTAACATGTCACAACACATCATGATTGCATCTTGTTGAATTTCCATGAAAAATAGTACTTTATGAGCTCAAACACACAACTTTTGTGACTTTTCAAACTTTGAAGCTCGATATCTTCGGCAAATGAGTACCAACATAGTTAAACAAAGTGTCAAATTAATCAGCTCGACGAGATTTTGAAGATGTCACAACACATCATGATTGCATCTTGTTGAATTTCCATGAAAAATAGTACTTTATGAGCTCAAACACACAACTTTTGTGACTTTTCAAACTTTGAAGCTCGATATCTTCGGCAAATGAGTACCAACATAGTTAAACAAAGTGTCAAATTAATCAGCTCGACGAGATTTTGAAGATGTCACAACACATCATGATTGCATCTTGTTGAATTTCCATGAAAAATAGTACTTTATGAGCTCAAACACACAACTTTTGTGACTTTTCAAACTTTGAAGCTCGATAACTTCGGCAAATGAGTACCAACATTGTTAAACAAAGTGTCAAATTAATCAGCTCGACGAGATCTTTAACATGTCACAACACATCATGATTGCATCTTGTTGAATTTCCATGAAAAATAGTACTTTATGAGCTCAAACACACAACTTTTGTGACTTTTCAAACTTTGAAGCTCGATAACTTCGGCAAATGAGGACCAAATTTGTTAAACAAAGTGTCACATTAATCAGCTCGACGAAATTTTGAAGATGTCACAACACATCATGATTGCATCTTGTTGAATTTCCATGAAAAATAGTACTTTATGTGCTCAAACACACAACTTTTGTGACTTTTCAAACTTTGAAGCTCGATAACTTCGGCAAATGAGTACCAATATTGTTAAACAAAGTGTCAAATTAATCAGCTCGACGAGATTTTGAAGATGTCCCAACACATCATGATTGCATCTTATTGAATTTCCATGAAAAATAGTACTTTATGTGCTCAAACACACAACTTTTGTGACTTTTCAAACTTTGAAGCTCGATAACTTCGGCAAATGAGGACCAAATTTGTTAAACAAAGTGTCACATTAATCAGCTCGACGAAATTTTGAAGATGTCACAACACATCATGATTGCATCTTGTTGAATTTCCATGAAAAATAGTACTTTATGTGCTCAAACACACAACTTTTGTGACTTTTCAAACTTTGAAGCTCGATAACTTCGGCAAATGAGTACCAACATTGTTAAACAAAGTGTCAAATTAATCAGCTCGACGAGATTTTGAAGATGTCCCAACACATCATGATTGCATCTTATTGAATTTCCATGAAAAATAGTACTTTATGTGCTCAAACACACAACTTTTGTGACTTTTCAAACTTTGAAGCTCGATAACTTCGGCAAATGAGTACCAACATTGTTAAACAAAGTGTCAAATTAATCAGCTCGACGAGATTTTGAAGATGTCCCAACACATCATGATTGCATCTTATTGAATTTCCATGAAAAATAGTACTTTATGTGCTCAAACACACAACTTTTGTGACTTTTCAAACTTTGAAGCTCGATAACTTCGGCAAATGAGTACCAACATTGTTAAACAAAGTGTCAAATTAATCAGCTCGACGAGATTTTGAAGATGTCACAACACATCATGATTGCATCTTTTTGAATTTCCAAGACAAATAGTACTTTATGAGCTCAAACACACAACTTTTGTGACTTTTCAAACTTTGAAGCTCGATAACTTCGGCAAATGAGGACCAAATTTGTTAAACAAAGTGTCACATTAATCAGCTCGACGAAATTTTGAAGATGTCACAACACATCATGATTGCATCTTGTTGAATTTCCATGAAAAATAGTACTTTATGTGCTCAAACACACAACTTTTGTGACTTTTCAAACTTTGAAGCTCGATAACTTCGGCAAATGAGTACCAACATTGTTAAACAAAGTGTCAAATTAATCAGCTCGACGAGATTTTGAAGATGTCCCAACACATCATGATTGCATCTTATTGAATTTCCATGAAAAATAGTACTTTATGTGCTCAAACACACAACTTTTGTGACTTTTCAAACTTTGAAGCTCGATAACTTCGGCAAATGAGGACCAAATTTGTTAAACAAAGTGTCACATTAATCAGCTCGACGAAATTTTGAAGATGTCACAACACATCATGATTGCATCTTGTTGAATTTCCAAGACAAATAGTACTTTATGTGCTCAAACACACAACTTTTGTGACTTTTCAAACTTTGAAGCTCGATAACTTCGGCAAATGAGTACCAACATAGTTAAACAAAGTGTCAAATTAATCAGCTCGACGAGATCTTTAACATGTCACAACACATCATGATTGCATCTTTTTGAATTTCCAAGACAAATAGTACTTTATGAGCTCAAACACACAACTTTTGTGACTTTTCAAACTTTGAAGCTCGATATCTTCGGCAAATGAGTACCAACATAGTTAAACAAAGTGTCAAATTAATCAGCTCGACGAGATTTTGAAGATGTCACAACACACCATGATTGCATCTTGTTGAATTTCCATGAAAAATAGTACTTTATGAGCTCAAACACACAACTTTTGTGACTTTTCAAACTTTGAAGCTCGATAACTTCGGCAAATGAGTACCAACATTGTTAAACAAAGTGTCAAATTAATCAGCTCGACGAGATCTTTAACATGTCACAACACATCATGATTGCATCTTGTTGAATTTCCATGAAAAATAGTACTTTATGAGCTCAAACACACAACTTTTGTGACTTTTCAAACTTTGAAGCTCGATAACTTCGGCAAATGAGGACCAAATTTGTTAAACAAAGTGTCACATTAATCAGCTCGACGAAATTTTGAAGATGTCACAACACATCATGATTGCATCTTGTTGAATTTCCATGAAAAATAGTACTTTATGTGCTCAAACACACAACTTTTGTGACTTTTCAAACTTTGAAGCTCGATAACTTCGGCAAATGAGGACCAAATTTGTTAAACAAAGTGTCACATTAATCAGCTCGACGAGATCTTTACAATGTCACAACATACCATGATTGCATTTTGTTGAATTTCCATGAAAAATAGTACTTTATGAACTCAAACACACAACTTTTGTGACTTTTCAAACTTTGAAGCTCGATAACTTCGGCAAATGAGGACCAAATTTGTTAAACAAAGTGTCAAATTAATCAGCTCGACGAGATCTTTCGGATGTCACAATAAATCATTATTGCATTTTGTTGAATTTCCAAGAAAAATAGTACAATATGTGCTCAAACACACAACTTTTGTGACTTTTCAAATTTTGAAGCTCGATAAATTCGGCAAATGAGTACCAACATAGTTAAACAAAGTGTCAAATTAATCAGCTCGACGAGATTTTGAAGATGTTACAACACATCATGATTGCATCTTATTGAATTTCCATGAAAAATAGTACTTTATGAGCTCAAACACACAACTTTTGTGACTTTTCAAATTTTGAAGCTCGATAAATTCGGCAAATGAGTACCAACATAGTTAAACAAAGTGTCACATTAATCAGCTCGACGAAATTTTGAAGATGTCACAACACATCATGATTGCATCTTGTTGAATTTCCATGAAAAATAGTACTTTATGTGCTCAAACACACAACTTTTGTGACTTTTCAAACTTTGAAGCTCGATAACTTCGGCAAATGAGTACCAACATTGTTAAACAAAGTGTCAAATTAATCAGCTCGACGAGATTTTGAAGATGTCCCAACACATCATGATTGCATCTTATTGAATTTCCATGAAAAATAGTACTTTATGTGCTCAAACACACAACTTTTGTGACTTTTCAAACTTTGAAGCTCGATAACTTCGGCAAATGAGGACCAAATTTGTTAAACAAAGTGTCAAATTAATCAGCTCGACGAGATCTTTCGGATGTCACAATAAATCATTATTGCATTTTGTTGAATTTCCAAGAAAAATAGTACAATATGTGCTCAAACACACAACTTTTGTGACTTTTCAAATTTTGAAGCTCGATAAATTCGGCAAATGAGTACCAACATAGTTAAACAAAGTGTCAAATTAATCAGCTCGACGAGATTTTGAAGATGTTACAACACATCATGATTGCATCTTATTGAATTTCCATGAAAAATAGTACTTTATGAGCTCAAACACACAACTTTTGTGACTTTTCAAATTTTGAAGCTCGATAAATTCGGCAAATGAGTACCAACATAGTTAAACAAAGTGTCAAATTAATCAGCTCGACGAGATCTTTAACATGTCACAACACATCATGATTGCATCTTTTTGAATTTCCAAGACAAATAGTACTTTATGAGCTCAAACACACAACTTTTGTGACTTTTCAAACTTTGAAGCTCGATATCTTCGGCAAATGAGTACCAACATAGTTAAACAAAGTGTCAAATTAATCAGCTCGACGAGATTTTGAAGATGTCACAACACATCATGATTGCATCTTGTTGAATTTCCATGAAAAATAGTACTTTATGAGCTCAAACACACAACTTTTGTGACTTTTCAAACTTTGAAGCTCGATAACTTCGGGAAATGAGTACCAACATTGTTAAACAAAGTGTCAAATTAATCAGCTCGACGAGATCTTTAACATGTCACAACACATCATGATTGCATCTTGTTGAATTTCCATGAAAAATAGTACTTTATGAGCTCAAACACACAACTTTTGTGACTTTTCAAACTTTGAAGCTCGATAAATTCGGCAAATGAGTACCAACATAGTTAAACAAAGTGTCAAATTAATCAGCTCGACGAGATCTTTACAATGTCACAACATACCATGATTGCATCTTATTGAATTTCCATGAAAAATAGTACTTTATGTGCTCAAACACACAACTTTTGTGACTTTTCAAACTTTGAAGCTCGATAACTTCGGCAAATGAGTACCAACATTGTTAAACAAAGTGTCAAATTAATCAGCTCGACGAGATCTTTAACATGTCACAACACATCATGATTGCATCTTGTTGAATTTCCATGAAAAATAGTACTTTATGAGCTCAAACACACAACTTTTGTGACTTTTCAAACTTTGAAGCTCGATAACTTCGGCAAATGAGTACCAACATAGTTAAACAAAGTGTCAAATTAATCAGCTCGACGAGATTTTGAAGATGTCACAACACATCATGATTGCATCTTGTTGAATTTCCATGAAAAATAGTACTTTATGAGCTCAAACACACAACTTTTGTGACTTTTCAAACTTTGAAGCTCGATATCTTCGGCAAATGAGTACCAACATAGTTAAACAAAGTGTCAAATTAATCAGCTCGACGAGATTTTGAAGATGTCACAACACATCATGATTGCATCTTGTTGAATTTCCATGAAAAATAGTACTTTATGAGCTCAAACACACAACTTTTGTGACTTTTCAAACTTTGAAGCTCGATAACTTCGGCAAATGAGGACCAAATTTGTTAAACAAAGTGTCACATTAATCAGCTCGACGAAATTTTGAAGATGTCACAACACATCATGATTGCATCTTGTTGAATTTCCATGAAAAATAGTACTTTATGTGCTCAAACACACAACTTTTGTGACTTTTCAAACTTTGAAGCTCGATAACTTCGGCAAATGAGGACCAAATTTGTTAAACAAAGTGTCACATTAATCAGCTCGACGAAATTTTGAAGATGTCACAACACATCATGATTGCATCTTGTTGAATTTCCATGAAAAATAGTACTTTATGTGCTCAAACACACAACTTTTGTGACTTTTCAAACTTTGAAGCTCGATAACTTCGGCAAATGAGGACCAAATTTGTTAAACAAAGTGTCACATTAATCAGCTCGACGAAATTTTGAAGATGTCCCAACACATCATGATTGCATCTTATTGAATTTCCATGAAAAATAGTACTTTATGTGCTCAAACACACAACTTTTGTGACTTTTCAAACTTTGAAGCTCGATAACTTCGGCAAATGAGGACCAAATTTGTTAAACAAAGTGTCACATTAATCAGCTCGACGAAATTTTGAAGATGTCACAACACATCATGATTGCATCTTGTTGAATTTCCATGAAAAATAGTACTTTATGTGCTCAAACACACAACTTTTGTGACTTTTCAAACTTTGAAGCTCGATAACTTCGGCAAATGAGTACCAACATTGTTAAACAAAGTGTCAAATTAATCAGCTCGACGAGATTTTGAAGATGTCACAACACATCATGATTGCATCTTTTTGAATTTCCAAGACAAATAGTACTTTATGAGCTCAAACACACAACTTTTGTGACTTTTCAAACTTTGAAGCTCGATAACTTCGGCAAATGAGGACCAAATTTGTTAAACAAAGTGTCACATTAATCAGCTCGACGAAATTTTGAAGATGTCACAACACATCATGATTGCATCTTGTTGAATTTCCATGAAAAATAGTACTTTATGTGCTCAAACACACAACTTTTGTGACTTTTCAAACTTTGAAGCTCGATAACTTCGGCAAATGAGTACCAACATTGTTAAACAAAGTGTCAAATTAATCAGCTCGACGAGATTTTGAAGATGTCCCAACACATCATGATTGCATCTTATTGAATTTCCATGAAAAATAGTACTTTATGTGCTCAAACACACAACTTTTGTGACTTTTCAAACTTTGAAGCTCGATAACTTCGGCAAATGAGGACCAAATTTGTTAAACAAAGTGTCACATTAATCAGCTCGACGAAATTTTGAAGATGTCACAACACATCATGATTGCATCTTGTTGAATTTCCATGAAAAATAGTACTTTATGTGCTCAAACACACAACTTTTGTGACTTTTCAAACTTTGAAGCTCGATAACTTCGGCAAATGAGGACCAAATTTGTTAAACAAAGTGTCACATTAATCAGCTCGACGAGATCTTTACAATGTCACAACATACCATGATTGCATCTTGTTGAATTTCCATGAAAAATAGTACTTTATGAACTCAAACACACAACTTTTGTGACTTTTCAAACTTTGAAGCTCGATAACTTCGGCAAATGAGGACCAAATTTGTTAAACAAAGTGTCAAATTAATCAGCTCGACGAGATCTTTCGGATGTCACAATAAATCATTATTGCATTTTGTTGAATTTCCAAGAAAAATAGTACAATATGTGCTCAAACACACAACTTTTGTGACTTTTCAAATTTTGAAGCTCGATAAATTCGGCAAATGAGTACCAACATAGTTAAACAAAGTGTCAAATTAATCAGCTCGACGAGATTTTGAAGATGTTACAACACATCATGATTGCATCTTATTGAATTTCCATGAAAAATAGTACTTTATGAGCTCAAACACACAACTTTTGTGACTTTTCAAATTTTGAAGCTCGATAAATTCGGCAAATGAGTACCAACATAGTTAAACAAAGTGTCAAATTAATCAGCTCGACGAGATCTTTAACATGTCACAACACATCATGATTGCATCTTTTTGAATTTCCAAGACAAATAGTACTTTATGAGCTCAAACACACAACTTTTGTGACTTTTCAAACTTTGAAGCTCGATATCTTCGGCAAATGAGTACCAACATAGTTAAACAAAGTGTCAAATTAATCAGCTCGACGAGATTTTGAAGATGTCACAACACATCATGATTGCATCTTGTTGAATTTCCATGAAAAATAGTACTTTATGAGCTCAAACACACAACTTTTGTGACTTTTCAAACTTTGAAGCTCGATAACTTCGGCAAATGAGTACCAACATTGTTAAACAAAGTGTCAAATTAATCAGCTCGACGAGATCTTTAACATGTCACAACACATCATGATTGCATCTTGTTGAATTTCCATGAAAAATAGTACTTTATGAGCTCAAACACACAACTTTTGTGACTTTTCAAACTTTGAAGCTCGATAAATTCGGCAAATGAGTACCAACATAGTTAAACAAAGTGTCAAATTAATCAGCTCGACGAGATCTTTACAATGTCACAACATACCATGATTGCATCTTATTGAATTTCCATGAAAAATAGTACTTTATGTGCTCAAACACACAACTTTTGTGACTTTTCAAACTTTGAAGCTCGATAACTTCGGCAAATGAGTACCAACATTGTTAAACAAAGTGTCAAATTAATCAGCTCGACGAGATCTTTAACATGTCACAACACATCATGATTGCATCTTGTTGAATTTCCATGAAAAATAGTACTTTATGAGTTCAAACACACAACTTTTGTGACTTTTCAAACTTTGAAGCTCGATATCTTCGGCAAATGAGTACCAACATAGTTAAACAAAGTGTCAAATTAATCAGCTCGACGAGATTTTGAAGATGTCACAACACATCATGATTGCATCTTGTTGAATTTCCATGAAAAATAGTACTTTATGAGCTCAAACACACAACTTTTGTGACTTTTCAAACTTTGAAGCTCGATATCTTCGGCAAATGAGTACCAACATAGTTAAACAAAGTGTCAAATTAATCAGCTCGACGAGATTTTGAAGATGTCACAACACATCATGATTGCATCTTGTTGAATTTCCATGAAAAATAGTACTTTATGAGCTCAAACACACAACTTTTGTGACTTTTCAAACTTTGAAGCTCGATAACTTCGGCAAATGAGTACCAACATTGTTAAACAAAGTGTCAAATTAATCAGCTCGACGAGATCTTTACAATGTCACAACATACCATGATTGCATCTTATTGAATTTCCATGAAAAATAGTACTTTATGTGCTCAAACACACAACTTTTGTGACTTTTCAAACTTTGAAGCTCGATAACTTCGGCAAATGAGTACCAACATTGTTAAACAAAGTGTCAAATTAATCAGCTCGACGAGATCTTTAACATGTCACAACACATCATGATTGCATCTTGTTGAATTTCCAAGACAAATAGTACTTTATGTGCTCAAACACACAACTTTTGTGACTATTCAAATATTGAAGCTCGAGAACTTCGGCAAATGAGGTCCAAATTTGTTAAACAAAGTGTCAAATTAATCAGCTCGACGAGATTTTGAAGATGTCCCAACACATCATGATTGCATCTTGTTGAATTTCCATGAAAAATAGTACTTTATGAGCTCAAACACACAACTTTTGTGACTTTTCAAACTTTGAAGCTCGATAAATTCGGCAAATGAGTACCAACATAGTTAAACAAAGCGTCAAATTAATCAGCTCGACGAGATTTTGAAGATGTCACAACACATCATGATTGCATCTTATTGAATTTCCATGAAAAATAGTACTTTATGAGCTCAAACACACAACTTTTGTGACTTTTCAAACTTTGAAGCTCGATAACTTCGGCAAATGAGGACCAAATTTGTTAAACAAAGTGTCAAATTAATCAGCTCGACGAGATTTTGAAGATGTCACAACACATCATGATTGCATCTTATTGAATTTCCATGAAAAATAGTACTTTATGTGCTCAAACACACAACTTTTGTGACTTTTCAAACTTTGAAGCTCGATAACTTCGGCAAACGATGACCAAATTTCTTAAACAAAGTGTCAAATTAATCAGCTCGACGAGATCTTCAGGATGTCGAATCAAATCATGATTGCATCTTGTTGAATTTCCAAGAAAAATAGTACAGTATGTGCTCAAACACACAACTTTTGTGACTTTTCAAACTTTGAAGCTCGATAACTTCGGCAAATGAAGACCAAATTTCTTAAACAAAGTGTCAAATTAATCAGCTCGACGAGATCTTCAGGATGTCGAATCAAATCATGATTGCATCTTGTTGAATTTCCAAGACAAATAGTACAATATGTGCTCAAACACACAACTTTTGTGACTTTTCAAACTTTGAAGCTCGATAACTTCGGCAAATGAGGACCAAATTTGTTAAACAAAGTGTCAAATTAATCAGCTCGACGAGATCTTTAACATGTCACAACACATCATGATTGCATCTTGTTGAATTTCCAAGACAAATAGTACTTTATGTGCTCAAACACACAACTTTTGTGACTTTTCAAACTTTGAAGCTCGATAACTTCGGCAAATGATGACCAAATTTCTTAAACAAAGTGTCAAATTAATCAGCTCGACGAGATCTTCAGGATGTCGAATCAAATCATGATTGCATCTTGTTGAATTTCCAAGAAAAATAGTACAGTATGTGCTCAAACACACAACTTTTGTGACTTTTCAAACTTTGAAGCTCGATAAATTCGGCAAATGAGTACCAACATAGTTAAACAAAGTGTCAAATTAATCAGCTCGACGAGATATTGAAGATGTCCCAACACATCATGATTGCATCTTGTTGAATTTCCATGAAAAATAGTACTTTATGAGCTCAAACACACAACTTTTGTGACTTTTCAAACTTTGAAGCTCGATAAATTCGGCAAATGAGTACCAACATAGTTAAACAAAGCGTCAAATTAATCAGCTCGACGAGATTTTGAAGATGTCACAACACATCATGATTGCATCTTATTGAATTTCCATGAAAAATAGTACTTTATGAGCTCAAACACACAACTTTTGTGACTTTTCAAACTTTGAAGCTCGATAACTTCGGCAAATGAGGACCAAATTTGTTAAACAAAGTGTCAAATTAATCAGCTCGACGAGATTTTGAAGATGTCATAACACATCATGATTGCATCTTATTGAATTTCCATGAAAAATAGTACTTTATGTGCTCAAACACACAACTTTTGTGACTTTTCAAACTTTGAAGCTCGATAACTTCGGCAAATGAGTACCAACATTGTTAAACAAAGTGTCAAATTAATCAGCTCGACGAGATCTTTAACATGTCACAACACATCATGATTGCATCTTGTTGAATTTCCATGAAAAATAGTACTTTATGAGTTCAAACACACAACTTTTGTGACTTTTCAAACTTTGAAGCTCGATATCTTCGGCAAATGAGTACCAACATAGTTAAACAAAGTGTCAAATTAATCAGCTCGACGAGATTTTGAAGATGTCACAACACATCATGATTGCATCTTGTTGAATTTCCATGAAAAATAGTACTTTATGAGCTCAAACACACAACTTTTGTGACTTTTCAAACTTTGAAGCTCGATATCTTCGGCAAATGAGTACCAACATAGTTAAACAAAGTGTCAAATTAATCAGCTCGACGAGATTTTGAAGATGTCACAACACATCATGATTGCATCTTGTTGAATTTCCATGAAAAATAGTACTTTATGAGCTCAAACACACAACTTTTGTGACTTTTCAAACTTTGAAGCTCGATAACTTCGGCAAATGAGTACCAACATTGTTAAACAAAGTGTCAAATTAATCAGCTCGACGAGATCTTTACAATGTCACAACATACCATGATTGCATCTTATTGAATTTCCATGAAAAATAGTACTTTATGTGCTCAAACACACAACTTTTGTGACTTTTCAAACTTTGAAGCTCGATAACTTCGGCAAATGAGTACCAACATTGTTAAACAAAGTGTCAAATTAATCAGCTCGACGAGATCTTTAACATGTCACAACACATCATGATTGCATCTTGTTGAATTTCCAAGACAAATAGTACTTTATGTGCTCAAACACACAACTTTTGTGACTATTCAAATATTGAAGCTCGAGAACTTCGGCAAATGAGGTCCAAATTTGTTAAACAAAGTGTCAAATTAATCAGCTCGACGAGATTTTGAAGATGTCCCAACACATCATGATTGCATCTTGTTGAATTTCCATGAAAAATAGTACTTTATGAGCTCAAACACACAACTTTTGTGACTTTTCAAACTTTGAAGCTCGATAAATTCGGCAAATGAGTACCAACATAGTTAAACAAAGCGTCAAATTAATCAGCTCGACGAGATTTTGAAGATGTCACAACACATCATGATTGCATCTTATTGAATTTCCATGAAAAATAGTACTTTATGAGCTCAAACACACAACTTTTGTGACTTTTCAAACTTTGAAGCTCGATAACTTCGGCAAATGAGGACCAAATTTGTTAAACAAAGTGTCAAATTAATCAGCTCGACGAGATTTTGAAGATGTCACAACACATCATGATTGCATCTTATTGAATTTCCATGAAAAATAGTACTTTATGTGCTCAAACACACAACTTTTGTGACTTTTCAAACTTTGAAGCTCGATAACTTCGGCAAACGATGACCAAATTTCTTAAACAAAGTGTCAAATTAATCAGCTCGACGAGATCTTCAGGATGTCGAATCAAATCATGATTGCATCTTGTTGAATTTCCAAGAAAAATAGTACAGTATGTGCTCAAACACACAACTTTTGTGACTTTTCAAACTTTGAAGCTCGATAACTTCGGCAAATGAAGACCAAATTTCTTAAACAAAGTGTCAAATTAATCAGCTCGACGAGATCTTCAGGATGTCGAATCAAATCATGATTGCATCTTGTTGAATTTCCAAGACAAATAGTACAATATGTGCTCAAACACACAACTTTTGTGACTTTTCAAACTTTGAAGCTCGATAACTTCGGCAAATGAGGACCAAATTTGTTAAACAAAGTGTCAAATTAATCAGCTCGACGAGATCTTTAACATGTCACAACACATCATGATTGCATCTTGTTGAATTTCCAAGACAAATAGTACTTTATGTGCTCAAACACACAACTTTTGTGACTTTTCAAACTTTGAAGCTCGATAACTTCGGCAAATGATGACCAAATTTCTTAAACAAAGTGTCAAATTAATCAGCTCGACGAGATCTTCAGGATGTCGAATCAAATCATGATTGCATCTTGTTGAATTTCCAAGAAAAATAGTACAGTATGTGCTCAAACACACAACTTTTGTGACTTTTCAAACTTTGAAGCTCGATAAATTCGGCAAATGAGTACCAACATAGTTAAACAAAGTGTCAAATTAATCAGCTCGACGAGATATTGAAGATGTCCCAACACATCATGATTGCATCTTGTTGAATTTCCATGAAAAATAGTACTTTATGAGCTCAAACACACAACTTTTGTGACTTTTCAAACTTTGAAGCTCGATAAATTCGGCAAATGAGTACCAACATAGTTAAACAAAGCGTCAAATTAATCAGCTCGACGAGATTTTGAAGATGTCACAACACATCATGATTGCATCTTATTGAATTTCCATGAAAAATAGTACTTTATGAGCTCAAACACACAACTTTTGTGACTTTTCAAACTTTGAAGCTCGATAACTTCGGCAAATGAGGACCAAATTTGTTAAACAAAGTGTCAAATTAATCAGCTCGACGAGATTTTGAAGATGTCATAACACATCATGATTGCATCTTATTGAATTTCCATGAAAAATAGTACTTTATGTGCTCAAACACACAACTTTTGTGACTTTTCAAACTTTGAAGCTCGATAACTTCGGCAAATGATGACCAAATTTCTTAAACAAAGTGTCAAATTAATCAGCTCGACGAGATCTTCAGGATGTCGAATCAAATCATGATTGCATCTTGTTGAATTTCCAAGAAAAATAGTACAGTATGTGCTCAAACACACAACTTTTGTGACTTTTCAAACTTTGAAGCTCGATAACTTCGGCAAATGAAGACCAAATTTCTTAAACAAAGTGTCAAATTAATCAGCTCGACGAGATCTTCAGGATGTCGAATCAAATCATGATTGCATCTTGTTGAATTTCCAAGACAAATAGTACAATATGTGCTCAAACACACAACTTTTGTGACTTTTCAAACTTTGAAGCTCGATAACTTCGGCAAATGAGGACCAAATTTGTTAAACAAAGTGTCAAATTAATCAGCTCGACGAGATCTTTAACATGTCACAACACATCATGATTGCATCTTGTTGAATTTCCAAGACAAATAGTACTTTATGTGCTCAAACACACAACTTTTGTGACTTTTCAAACTTTGAAGCTCGATAACTTCGGCAAATGATGACCAAATTTCTTAAACAAAGTGTCAAATTAATCAGCTCGACGAGATCTTCAGGATGTCGAATCAAATCATGATTGCATCTTGTTGAATTTCCAAGAAAAATAGTACAGTATGTGCTCAAACACACAACTTTTGTGACTTTTCAAACTTTGAAGCTCGATAACTTCGGCAAATGAAGACCAAATTTCTTAAACAAAGTGTCAAATTAATCAGCTCGACGAGATCTTCAGGATGTCGAATCAATTCATGATTGCATCTTGTTGAATTTCCAAGAAAAATAGTACAATATGTGCTCAAACACACAACTTTTGTGACTTTTCAAACTTTGAAGCTCGATAACTTCGGCAAATGAGGACCAAATTTGTTAAACAAAGTGTCAAATTAATCAGCTCGACGAGATCTTCAGGATGTCGAATCAAATCATGATTGCATCTTGTTGAATTTCCAAGAAAAATAGTACATTATTTGCTCAAACACACAACTTTTGTGACTATTCAAACTATGAAGCTCGATAACTTCGGCAAATGAGGACCAAATTTGTTAAACAAAGTGTCAAATTAATCAGCTCGACGAGATCTTTCGGATGTCACAATAAATCATTATTGCATTTTGTTGAATTTCCAAGAAAAATAGTACAATATGTGCTCAAACACACAACTTTTGTGACTTTTCAAATTTTGAAGCTCGATAAATTCGGCAAATGAGTACCAACATAGTTAAACAAAGTGTCAAATTAATCAGCTCGACGAGATTTTGAAGATGTCACAACACATCATGATTGCATCTTATTGAATTTCCATGAAAAATAGTACTTTATGAGCTCAAACACACAACTTTTGTGACTTTTCAAACTTTGAAGCTCGATAACTTCGGCAAATGATGACCAAATTTCTTAAACAAAGTGTCAAATTAATCAGCTCGACGAGATCTTCAGGATGTCGAATCAAATCATGATTGCATCTTGTTGAATTTCCAAGAAAAATAGTACAATATGTGCTCAAACACACAACTTTTGTGACTTTTCAAACTTTGAAGCTCGATAACTTCGGCAAATGATGACCAAATTTCTTAAACAAAGTGTCAAATTAATCAGCTCGACGAGATCTTCAGGATGTCGAATCAAATCATGATTGCATCTTGTTGAATTTCCAAGAAAAATAGTACATTATGTGCTCAAACACACAACTTTTGTGACTATTCAAACTATGAAGCTCGATAACTTCGGCAAATGAGGACCAAATTTGTTAAACAAAGTGTCAAATTAATCAGCTCGACGAGATCTTTCGGATGTCACAATAAATCATTATTGCATTTTGTTGAATTTCCAAGAAAAATAGTACAATATGTGCTCAAACACACAACTTTTGTGACTTTTCAAATTTTGAAGCTCGATAAATTCGGCAAATGAGTACCAACATAGTTAAACAAAGTGTCAAATTAATCAGCTCGACGAGATTTTGAAGATGTCACAACACATCATGATTGCATCTTGTTGAATTTCCATGAAAAATAGTACTTTATGAGCTCAAACACACAACTTTTGTGACTTTTCAAACTTTGAAGTTCGATAACTTCGGCAAATGAAGTCCAAATTTGTTAAACAAAGTGTCAAATTAATCAGCTCGACGAGATTTTGAAGATGTCACAACACATCATGATTGCATCTTGTTGAATTTCCATGAAAAATAGTACTTTATGAGCTCAAACACACAACTTTTGTGACTTTTCAAACTTTGAAGCACGATAACTTCGGCAAATGAGGTCCAAATTTGTTAAACAAAGTGTCAAATTAATAAGCTCGACGAGATTTTGAAGATGTCACAACACATCATGATTGCATCTTGTTGAATTTCCATGAAAAATAGTACTTTATGAGCTCAAACACACAACTTTTGTGACTTTTCAAACTTTGAAGCACGATAACTTCGGCAAATGAGGTCCAAATTTGTTAAACAAAGTGTCAAATTAATCAGCTCGACGAGATTTTGAAGATGTCACAACACATCATGATTGCATCTTGTTGAATTTCCATGAAAAATAGTACTTTATGAGCTCAAACACACAACTTTTGTGACTTTTCAAACTTTGAAGCACGATAACTTCGGCAAATGAGGTCCAAATTTGTTAAACAAAGTGTCAAATTAATCAGCTCGACGAGATTTTGAAGATGTCACAACACATCATGAATGCATCTTGTTGAATTTCCAAGACAAATAATACTTTATGTGCTCAAACACACAACTTTTGTGACTTTTCAAACTTTGAAGCTCGATAAATTCGGCAAATGAGTACCAACATAGTTAAACAAAGCGTCAAATTAATCAGCTCGACGAGATTTTGAAGATGTCACAACACATCATGATTGCATCTTATTGAATTTCCATGAAAAATAGTACTTTATGAGCTCAAACACACAACTTTTGTGACTTTTCAAACTTTGAAGCTCGATAACTTCGGCAAATGAGGACCAAATTTGTTAAACAAAGTGTCAAATTAATCAGCTCGACGAGATTTTGAAGATGTCACAACACATCATGATTGCATCTTATTGAATTTCCATGAAAAATAGTACTTTATGTGCTCAAACACACAACTTTTGTGACTTTTCAAACTTTGAAGCTCGATAACTTCGGCAAATGATGACCAAATTTCTTAAACAAAGTGTCAAATTAATCAGCTCGACGAGATCTTCAGGATGTCGAATCAAATCATGATTGCATCTTGTTGAATTTCCAAGAAAAATAGTACAGTATGTGCTCAAACACACAACTTTTGTGACTTTTCAAACTTTGAAGCTCGATAACTTCGGCAAATGATGACCAAATTTCTTAAACAAAGTGTCAAATTAATCAGCTCGACGAGATCTTCAGGATGTCGAATCAAATCATGATTGCATCTTGTTGAATTTCCAAGACAAATAGTACAATATGTGCTCAAACACACAACTTTTGTGACTTTTCAAACTTTGAAGCTCGATAACTTCGGCAAATGAGGACCAAATTTGTTAAACAAAGTGTCAAATTAATCAGCTCGACGAGATCTTTAACATGTCACAACACATCATGATTGCATCTTGTTGAATTTCCAAGACAAATAGTACTTTATGTGCTCAAACACACAACTTTTGTGACTTTTCAAACTTTGAAGCTCGATAACTTCGGCAAATGATGACCAAATTTCTTAAACAAAGTGTCAAATTAATCAGCTCGACGAGATCTTCAGGATGTCGAATCAAATCATGATTGCATCTTGTTGAATTTCCAAGAAAAATAGTACAGTATGTGCTCAAACACACAACTTTTGTGACTTTTCAAACTTTGAAGCTCGATAACTTCGGCAAATGAAGACCAAATTTCTTAAACAAAGTGTCAAATTAATCAGCTCGACGAGATCTTCAGGATGTCGAATCAAATCATGATTGCATCTTGTTGAATTTCCAAGAAAAATAGTACAATATGTGCTCAAACACACAACTTTTGTGACTTTTCAAACTTTGAAGCTCGATAACTTCGGCAAATGAGGACCAAATTTGTTAAACAAAGTGTCAAATTAATCAGCTCGACGAGATCTTCAGGATGTCGAATCAAATCATGATTGCATCTTGTTGAATTTCCAAGAAAAATAGTACATTATTTGCTCAAACACACAACTTTTGTGACTATTCAAACTATGAAGCTCGATAACTTCGGCAAATGAGGACCAAATTTGTTAAACAAAGTGTCAAATTAATCAGCTCGACGAGATCTTTCGGATGTCACAATAAATCATTATTGCATTTTGTTGAATTTCCAAGAAAAATAGTACAATATGTGCTCAAACACACAACTTTTGTGACTTTTCAAATTTTGAAGCTCGATAAATTCGGCAAATGAGTACCAACATAGTTAAACAAAGTGTCAAATTAATCAGCTCGACGAGATTTTGAAGATGTCACAACACATCATGATTGCATCTTATTGAATTTCCATGAAAAATAGTACTTTATGAGCTCAAACACACAACTTTTGTGACTTTTCAAACTTTGAAGCTCGATAACTTCGGCAAATGATGACCAAATTTCTTAAACAAAGTGTCAAATTAATCAGCTCGACGAGATCTTCAGGATGTCGAATCAAATCATGATTGCATCTTGTTGAATTTCCAAGAAAAATAGTACATTATGTGCTCAAACACACAACTTTTGTGACTATTCAAACTATGAAGCTCGATAACTTCGGCAAATGAGGACCAAATTTGTTAAACAAAGTGTCAAATTAATCAGCTCGACGAGATCTTTCGGATGTCACAATAAATCATTATTGCATTTTGTTGAATTTCCAAGAAAAATAGTACAATATGTGCTCAAACACACAACTTTTGTGACTTTTCAAATTTTGAAGCTCGATAAATTCGGCAAATGAGTACCAACATAGTTAAACAAAGTGTCAAATTAATCAGCTCGACGAGATCTTTAACATGTCACAACACATCATGATTGCATCTTGTTGAATTTCCAAGACAAATAGTACTTTATGTGCTCAAACACACAACTTGTGTGACTTTTCAAATTTTGAAGCTCGATAACTTCGGCAAATGAGGTCCAAATTTGTTAAACAAAGTGTCAAATTAATCAGCTCGACGAGATTTTGAAGATGTCCCAACACATCATGATTGCATCTTGTTGAATTTCCATGAAAAATAGTACTTTATGAGCTCAAACACACAACTTTTGTGACTTTTCAAACTTTGAAGCTCGATAAATTCGGCAAATGAGTACCAACATAGTTAAACAAAGTGTCAAATTAATCAGCTAGACGAGATTTTGAAGATGTCCCAACACATCATGATTGCATCTTGTTGAATTTCCATGAAAAATAGTACTTTATGAGCTCAAACACACAACTTTTGTGACTTTTCAAACTTTGAAGCTCGATAAATTCGGCAAATGAGTACCAACATAGTTAAACAAAGTGTCAAATTAATCAGCTCGACGAGATTTTGAAGATGTCACAACACATCATGATTGCATCTTGTTGAATTTCCAAGACAAATAGTACTTTATGTGCTCAAACACACAACTTTTGTGACTTTTCAAATTTTGAAGCTCGATAACTTCGGCAAATGAGGTCCAAATTTGTTAAACAAAGTGTCAAATTAATCAGCTCGACGAGATTTTGAAGATGTCCCAACACATCATGATTGCATCTTGTTGAATTTCCATGAAAAATAGTACTTTATGAGCTCAAACACACAACTTTTGTGACTTTTCAAACTTTGAAGCTCGATAAATTCGGCAAATGAGTACCAACATAGTTAAACAAAGTGTCAAATTAATCAGCTCGACGAGATTTTGAAGATGTCACAACACATCATGATTGCATCTTGTTGAATTTCCAAGACAAATAGTACTTTATGAGCCCAAACACACAACTTTTGTGACTTTTCAAACTTTGAAGCTCGATAACTTCGGCAAATGAGGTCCAAATTTGTTAAACAAAGTGTCAAATTAATCAGCTCGACGAGATTTTGAAGATGTCCCAACACATCATGATTGCATCTTGTTGAATTTCCATGAAAAATAGTACTTTATGAGCTCAAACACACAACTTTTGTGACTTTTCAAACTTTGAAGCTCGATAAATTCGGCAAATGAGTACCAACATAGTTAAACAAAGTGTCAAATTAATCAGCTCGACGAGATTTTGAAGATGTCACAACACATCATGATTGCATCTTGTTGAATTTCCAAGACAAATAGTACTTTATGAGCCCAAACACACAACTTTTGTGACTTTTCAAACTTTGAAGCTCGATAACTTCGGCAAATGAGGTCCAAATTTGTTAAACAAAGTGTCAAATTAATCAGCTCGACGAGATTTTGAAGATGTCCCAACACATCATGATTGCATCTTGTTGAATTTCCATGAAAAATAGTACTTTATGAGCTCAAACACACAACTTTTGTGACTTTTCAAACTTTGAAGCTCGATAAATTCGGCAAATGAGTACCAACATAGTTAAACAAAGTGTCAAATTAATCAGCTCGACGAGATTTTGAAGATGTCACAACACATCATGATTGCATCTTATTGAATTTCCATGAAAAATAGTACTTTATGTGCTCAAACACACAACTTTTGTGACTTTTCAAACTTTGAAGCTCGATAACTTCGGCAAATGATGACCAAATTTCTTAAACAAAGTGTCAAATTAATCAGCTCGACGAGATCTTCAGGATGTCGAATCAAATCATGATTGCATCTTGTTGAATTTCCAAGAAAAATAGTACAGTATGTGCTCAAACACACAACTTTTGTGACTTTTCAAACTTTGAAGCTCGATAACTTCGGCAAATGAAGACCAAATTTCTTAAACAAAGTGTCAAATTAATCAGCTCGACGAGATCTTCAGGATGTCGAATCAAATCATGATTGCATCTTGTTGAATTTCCAAGAAAAATAGTACAGTATGTGCTCAAACACACAACTTTTGTGACTTTTCAAACTTTGAAGCTCGATAACTTCGGCAAATGAAGACCAAATTTCTTAAACAAAGTGTCAAATTAATCAGCTCGACGAGATCTTCAGGATGTCGAATCAAATCATGATTGCATCTTGTTGAATTTCCAAGAAAAATAGTACAGTATGTGCTCAAACACACAACTTTTGTGACTTTTCAAACTTTGAAGCTCGATAACTTCGGCAAATGATGACCAAATTTCTTAAACAAAGTGTCAAATTAATCAGCTCGACGAGATCTTCAGGATGTCGAATCAAATCATGATTGCATCTTGTTGAATTTCCAAGAAAAATAGTACAGTATGTGCTCAAACACACAACTTTTGTGACTTTTCAAACTTTGAAGCTCGATAACTTCGGCAAATGAAGACCAAATTTCTTAAACAAAGTGTCAAATTAATCAGCTCGACGAGATCTTCAGGATGTCGAATCAAATCATGATTGCATCTTGTTGAATTTCCAAGAAAAATAGTACAATATGTGCTCAAACACACAACTTTTGTGACTTTTCAAACTTTGAAGCTCGATAACTTCGGCAAATGAGGACCAAATTTGTTAAACAAAGTGTCAAATTAATCAGCTCGACGAGATCTTCAGGATGTCGAATCAAATCATGATTGCATCTTGTTGAATTTCCAAGAAAAATAGTACAATATGTGCTCAAACACACAACTTTTGTGACTTTTCAAACTATGAAGCTCGATAACTTCGGCAAATGAGGACCAAATTTGTTAAACAAAGTGTCAAATTAATCAGCTCGACGAGATCTTTCGGATGTCACAATAAATCATTATTGCATTTTGTTGAATTTCCAAGAAAAATAGTACAATATGTGCTCAAACACACAACTTTTGTGACTTTTCAAATTTTGAAGCTCGATAAATTCGGCAAATGAGTACCAACATAGTTAAACAAAGTGTCAAATTAATCAGCTCGACGAGATTTTGAAGATGTCACAACACATCATGATTGCATCTTATTGAATTTCCATGAAAAATAGTACTTTATGAGCTCAAACACACAACTTTTGTGACTTTTCAAACTTTGAAGTTCGATAACTTCGGCAAATGAAGTCCAAATTTGTTAAACAAAGTGTCAAATTAATCAGCTCGACGAGATTTTGAAGATGTCACAACACATCATGATTGCATCTTGTTGAATTTCCATGAAAAATAGTACTTTATGAGCTCAAACACACAACTTTTGTGACTTTTCAAACTTTGAAGCACGATAACTTCGGCAAATGAGGTCCAAATTTGTTAAACAAAGTGTCAAATTAATCAGCTCGACGAGATTTTGAAGATGTCACAACACATCATGATTGCATCTTGTTGAATTTCCATGAAAAATAGTACTTTATGAGCTCAAACACACAACTTTTGTGACTTTTCAAACTTTGAAGCACGATAACTTCGGCAAATGAGGTCCAAATTTGTTAAACAAAGTGTCAAATTAATCAGCTCGACGAGATTTTGAAGATGTCACAACACATCATGATTGCATCTTGTTGAATTTCCATGAAAAATAGTACTTTATGAGCTCAAACACACAACTTTTGTGACTTTTCAAACTTTGAAGCACGATAACTTCGGCAAATGAGGTCCAAATTTGTTAAACAAAGTGTCAAATTAATCAGCTCGACGAGATTTTGAAGATGTCACAACACATCATGATTGCATCTTGTTGAATTTCCATGAAAAATAGTACTTTATGAGCTCAAACACACAACTTTTGTGACTTTTCAAACTTTGAAGCTCGATAACTTCGGCAAATGAGTACCAACATTGTTAAACAAAGTGTCAAATTAATCAGCTCGACGAGATCTTTAACATGTCACAACACATCATGATTGCATCTTGTTGAATTTCCAAGACAAATAGTACTTTATGTGCTCAAACACACAACTTTTGTGACTATTCAAATTTTGAAGCTCGAGAACTTCGGCAAATGAGGTCCAAATTTGTTAAACAAAGTGTCAAATTAATCAGCTCGACGAGATTTTGAAGATGTCCCAACACATCATGATTGCATCTTGTTGAATTTCCATGAAAAATAGTACTTTATGAGCTCAAACACACAACTTTTGTGACTTTTCAAACTTTGAAGCTCGATAAATTCGGCAAATGAGTACCAACATAGTTAAACAAAGCGTCAAATTAATCAGCTCGACGAGATTTTGAAGATGTCACAACACATCATGATTGCATCTTATTGAATTTCCATGAAAAATAGTACTTTATGAGCTCAAACACACAACTTTTGTGACTTTTCAAACTTTGAAGCTCGATAACTTCGGCAAATGAGGACCAAATTTGTTAAACAAAGTGTCAAATTAATCAGCTCGACGAGATTTTGAAGATGTCACAACACATCATGATTGCATCTTATTGAATTTCCATGAAAAATAGTACTTTATGTGCTCAAACACACAACTTTTGTGACTTTTCAAACTTTGAAGCTCGATAACTTCGGCAAATGATGACCAAATTTCTTAAACAAAGTGTCAAATTAATCAGCTCGACGAGATCTTCAGGATGTCGAATCAAATCATGATTGCATCTTGTTGAATTTCCAAGAAAAATAGTACAGTATGTGCTCAAACACACAACTTTTGTGACTTTTCAAACTTTGAAGCTCGATAACTTCGGCAAATGAAGACCAAATTTCTTAAACAAAGTGTCAAATTAATCAGCTCGACGAGATCTTCAGGATGTCGAATCAAATCATGATTGCATCTTGTTGAATTTCCAAGACAAATAGTACAATATGTGCTCAAACACACAACTTTTGTGACTTTTCAAACTTTGAAGCTCGATAACTTCGGCAAATGAGGACCAAATTTGTTAAACAAAGTGTCAAATTAATCAGCTCGACGAGATCTTTAACATGTCACAACACATCATGATTGCATCTTGTTGAATTTCCAAGACAAATAGTACTTTATGTGCTCAAACACACAACTTTTGTGACTTTTCAAACTTTGAAGCTCGATAACTTCGGCAAATGATGACCAAATTTCTTAAACAAAGTGTCAAATTAATCAGCTCGACGAGATCTTCAGGATGTCGAATCAAATCATGATTGCATCTTGTTGAATTTCCAAGAAAAATAGTACAGTATGTGCTCAAACACACAACTTTTGTGACTTTTCAAACTTTGAAGCTCGATAACTTCGGCAAATGAAGACCAAATTTCTTAAACAAAGTGTCAAATTAATCAGCTCGACGAGATCTTCAGGATGTCGAATCAAATCATGATTGCATCTTGTTGAATTTCCAAGAAAAATAGTACAATATGTGCTCAAACACACAACTTTTGTGACTTTTCAAACTTTGAAGCTCGATAACTTCGGCAAATGAGGACCAAATTTGTTAAACAAAGTGTCAAATTAATCAGCTCGACGAGATCTTCAGGATGTCGAATCAAATCATGATTGCATCTTGTTGAATTTCCAAGAAAAATAGTACATTATTTGCTCAAACACACAACTTTTGTGACTATTCAAACTATGAAGCTCGATAACTTCGGCAAATGAGGACCAAATTTGTTAAACAAAGTGTCAAATTAATCAGCTCGACGAGATCTTTCGGATGTCACAATAAATCATTATTGCATTTTGTTGAATTTCCAAGAAAAATAGTACAATATGTGCTCAAACACACAACTTTTGTGACTTTTCAAATTTTGAAGCTCGATAAATTCGGCAAATGAGTACCAACATAGTTAAACAAAGTGTCAAATTAATCAGCTCGACGAGATTTTGAAGATGTCACAACACATCATGATTGCATCTTATTGAATTTCCATGAAAAATAGTACTTTATGAGCTCAAACACACAACTTTTGTGACTTTTCAAACTTTGAAGCTCGATAACTTCGGCAAATGATGACCAAATTTCTTAAACAAAGTGTCAAATTAATCAGCTCGACGAGATCTTCAGGATGTCGAATCAAATCATGATTGCATCTTGTTGAATTTCCAAGAAAAATAGTACAATATGTGCTCAAACACACAACTTTTGTGACTTTTCAAACTTTGAAGCTCGATAACTTCGGCAAATGATGACCAAATTTCTTAAACAAAGTGTCAAATTAATCAGCTCGACGAGATCTTCAGGATGTCGAATCAAATCATGATTGCATCTTGTTGAATTTCCAAGAAAAATAGTACATTATGTGCTCAAACACACAACTTTTGTGACTATTCAAACTATGAAGCTCGATAACTTCGGCAAATGAGGACCAAATTTGTTAAACAAAGTGTCAAATTAATCAGCTCGACGAGATCTTTCGGATGTCACAATAAATCATTATTGCATTTTGTTGAATTTCCAAGAAAAATAGTACAATATGTGCTCAAACACACAACTTTTGTGACTTTTCAAATTTTGAAGCTCGATAAATTCGGCAAATGAGTACCAACATAGTTAAACAAAGTGTCAAATTAATCAGCTCGACGAGATTTTGAAGATGTCACAACACATCATGATTGCATCTTATTGAATTTCCATGAAAAATAGTACTTTATGAGCTCAAACACACAACTTTTGTGACTTTTCAAACTTTGAAGCTCGATAACTTCGGCAAATGATGACCAAATTTCTTAAACAAAGTGTCAAATTAATCAGCTCGACGAGATCTTCAGGATGTCGAATCAAATCATGATTGCATCTTGTTGAATTTCCAAGAAAAATAGTACATTATTTGCTCAAACACACAACTTTTGTGACTATTCAAACTATGAAGCTCGATAACTTCGGCAAATGAGGACCAAATTTGTTAAACAAAGTGTCAAATTAATCAGCTCGACGAGATCTTTCGGATGTCACAATAAATCATTATTGCATTTTGTTGAATTTCCAAGAAAAATAGTACAATATGTGCTCAAACACACAACTTTTGTGACTTTTCAAATTTTGAAGCTCGATAAATTCGGCAAATGAGTACCAACATAGTTAAACAAAGTGTCAAATTAATCAGCTCGACGAGATTTTGAAGATGTCACAACACATCATGATTGCATCTTATTGAATTTCCATGAAAAATAGTACTTTATGAGCTCAAACACACAACTTTTGTGACTTTTCAAACTTTGAAGCTCGATAACTTCGGCAAATGATGACCAAATTTCTTAAACAAAGTGTCAAATTAATCAGCTCGACGAGATCTTCAGGATGTCGAATCAAATCATGATTGCATCTTGTTGAATTTCCAAGAAAAATAGTACAATATGTGCTCAAACACACAACTTTTGTGACTTTTCAAACTTTGAAGCTCGATAACTTCGGCAAATGATGACCAAATTTCTTAAACAAAGTGTCAAATTAATCAGCTCGACGAGATCTTCAGGATGTCGAATCAAATCATGATTGCATCTTGTTGAATTTCCAAGAAAAATAGTACATTATGTGCTCAAACACACAACTTTTGTGACTATTCAAACTATGAAGCTCGATAACTTCGGCAAATGAGGACCAAATTTGTTAAACAAAGTGTCAAATTAATCAGCTCGACGAGATCTTTCGGATGTCACAATAAATCATTATTGCATTTTGTTGAATTTCCAAGAAAAATAGTACAATATGTGCTCAAACACACAACTTTTGTGACTTTTCAAATTTTGAAGCTCGAT
Source organism: Euwallacea fornicatus (assembly GCF_040115645.1). Classification (NCBI taxonomy): domain Eukaryota; kingdom Metazoa; phylum Arthropoda; class Insecta; order Coleoptera; family Curculionidae; genus Euwallacea; species Euwallacea fornicatus. The sequence continues at coordinate 27,509 of NW_027096088.1, read as the reverse complement.
AAATTCGGCAAATGAGTACCAACATAGTTAAACAAAGTGTCAAATTAATCAGCTCGACGAGATCTTTAACATGTCACAACACATCATGATTGCATCTTGTTGAATTTCCAAGACAAATAGTACTTTATGTGCTCAAACACACAACTTGTGTGACTTTTCAAATTTTGAAGCTCGATAACTTCGGCAAATGAGGTCCAAATTTGTTAAACAAAGTGTCAAATTAATCAGCTCGACGAGATTTTGAAGATGTCCCAACACATCATGATTGCATCTTGTTGAATTTCCATGAAAAATAGTACTTTATGAGCTCAAACACACAACTTTTGTGACTTTTCAAACTTTGAAGCTCGATAAATTCGGCAAATGAGTACCAACATAGTTAAACAAAGTGTCAAATTAATCAGCTAGACGAGATTTTGAAGATGTCCAAACACATCATGATTGCATCTTGTTGAATTTCCATGAAAAATAGTACTTTATGAGCTCAAACACACAACTTTTGTGACTTTTCAAACTTTGAAGCTCGATAAATTCGGCAAATGAGTACCAACATAGTTAAACAAAGTGTCAAATTAATCAGCTCGACGAGATCTTTAACATGTCACAACACATCATGATTGCATCTTGTTGAATTTCCAAGACAAATAGTACTTTATGTGCTCAAACACACAACTTGTGTGACTTTTCAAATTTTGAAGCTCGATAACTTCGGCAAATGAGGTCCAAATTTGTTAAACAAAGTGTCAAATTAATCAGCTCGACGAGATTTTGAAGATGTCCCAACACATCATGATTGCATCTTGTTGAATTTCCATGAAAAATAGTACTTTATGAGCTCAAACACACAACTTTTGTGACTTTTCAAACTTTGAAGCTCGATAAATTCGGCAAATGAGTACCAACATAGTTAAACAAAGTGTCAAATTAATCAGCTAGACGAGATTTTGAAGATGTCCCAACACATCATGATTGCATCTTGTTGAATTTCCATGAAAAATAGTACTTTATGAGCTCAAACACACAACTTTTGTGACTTTTCAAACTTTGAAGCTCGATAAATTCGGCAAATGAGTACCAACATAGTTAAACAAAGTGTCAAATTAATCAGCTCGACGAGATTTTGAAGATGTCACAACACATCATGATTGCATCTTGTTGAATTTCCAAGACAAATAGTACTTTATGTGCTCAAACACACAACTTTTGTGACTTTTCAAATTTTGAAGCTCGATAACTTCGGCAAATGAGGTCCAAATTTGTTAAACAAAGTGTCAAATTAATCAGCTCGACGAGATTTTGAAGATGTCCCAACACATCATGATTGCATCTTGTTGAATTTCCATGAAAAATAGTACTTTATGAGCTCAAACACACAACTTTTGTGACTTTTCAAACTTTGAAGCTCGATAAATTCGGCAAATGAGTACCAACATAGTTAAACAAAGTGTCAAATTAATCAGCTCGACGAGATTTTGAAGATGTCACAACACATCATGATTGCATCTTGTTGAATTTCCAAGACAAATAGTACTTTATGAGCCCAAACACACAACTTTTGTGACTTTTCAAACTTTGAAGCTCGATAACTTCGGCAAATGAGGTCCAAATTTGTTAAACAAAGTGTCAAATTAATCAGCTCGACGAGATTTTGAAGATGTCCCAACACATCATGATTGCATCTTGTTGAATTTCCATGAAAAATAGTACTTTATGAGCTCAAACACACAACTTTTGTGACTTTTCAAACTTTGAAGCTCGATAAATTCGGCAAATGAGTACCAACATAGTTAAACAAAGTGTCAAATTAATCAGCTCGACGAGATTTTGAAGATGTCACAACACATCATGATTGCATCTTGTTGAATTTCCAAGACAAATAGTACTTTATGAGCCCAAACACACAACTTTTGTGACTTTTCAAACTTTGAAGCTCGATAACTTCGGCAAATGAGGTCCAAATTTGTTAAACAAAGTGTCAAATTAATCAGCTCGACGAGATTTTGAAGATGTCCCAACACATCATGATTGCATCTTGTTGAATTTCCATGAAAAATAGTACTTTATGAGCTCAAACACACAACTTTTGTGACTTTTCAAACTTTGAAGCTCGATAAATTCGGCAAATGAGTACCAACATAGTTAAACAAAGTGTCAAATTAATCAGCTCGACGAGATTTTGAAGATGTCACAACACATCATGATTGCATCTTGTTGAATTTCCAAGACAAATAGTACTTTATGTGCTCAAACACACAACTTTTGTGACTTTTCAAATTTTGAAGCTCGATAACTTCGGCAAATGAGGTCCAAATTTGTTAAACAAAGTGTCAAATTAATCAGCTCGACGAGATTTTGAAGATGTCACAACACATCATGATTGCATCTTATTGAATTTCCATGAAAAATAGTACTTTATGAGCTCAAACACACAACTTTTGTGACTTTTCAAACTTTGAAGCTCGATAACTTCGGCAAATGAGGACCAAATTTGTTAAACAAAGTGTCACATTAATCAGCTCGACGAGATTTTGAAGATGTCCCAACACATCATGATTGCATCTTGTTGAATTTCCATGAAAAATAGTACTTTATGTGCTCAAACACACAACTTTTGTGACTTTTCAAACTTTGAAGCTCGATAACTTCGGCAAATGAGTACCAACATTGTTAAACAAAGTGTCAAATTAATCAGCTCGACGAGATCTTTAACATGTCACAACACATCATGATTGCATCTTGTTGAATTTCCAAGACAAATAGTACTTTATGTGCTCAAACACACAACTTGTGTGACTTTTCAAATTTTGAAGCTCGATAACTTCGGCAAATGAAGACCAAATTCCTTAAACAAAGTGTCAAATTAATCAGCTCGACGAGATTTTGAAGATGTCCCAACACATCATGATTGCATCTTGTTGAATTTCCATGAAAAATAGTACTTTATGAGCTCAAACACACAACTTTTGTGACTTTTCAAACTTTGAAGCTCGATAAATTCGGCAAATGAGTACCAACATAGTTAAACAAAGTGTCAAATTGATCAGCTCGACGAGATTTTGAAGATGTCACAACACATCATGATTGCATCTTGTTGAATTTCCAAGACAAATAGTACTTTATGAGCTCAAACACACAACTTTTGTGACTTTTCAAACTTTGAAGCTCGATAACTTCGGCAAATGAGGACCAAATTTGTTAAACAAAGTGTCACATTAATCAGCTCGACGAGATTTTGAAGATGTCCCAACACATCATGATTGCATCTTGTTGAATTTCCATGAAAAATAGTACTTTATGTGCTCAAACACACAACTTTTGTGACTTTTCAAACTTTGAAGCTCGATAACTTCGGCAATTGAGTACCAACATTGTTAAACAAAGTGTCAAATTAATCAGCTCGACGAGATCTTTAACATGTCACAACACATCATGATTGCATCTTGTTGAATTTCCATGAAAAATAGTACTTTATGTGCTCAAACACACAACTTTTGTGACTTTTCAAACTTTGAAGCTCGATAAATTCGGCAAATGAGTACCAACATAGTTAAACAAAGTGTCAAATTAATCAGCTCGACGAGATTTTGAAGATGTCCCAACACATCATGATTGCATCTTGTTGAATTTCCATGAAAAATAGTACTTTATGAGCTCAAACACACAACTTTTGTGACTTTTCAAATTTTGAAGCTCGATAACTTCGGCAAATGAGGTCCAAATTTGTTAAACAAAGTGTCAAATTAATCAGCTCGACGAGATTTTGAAGATGTCCTAACACATCATGATTGCATCTTGTTGAATTTCCATGAAAAATAGTACTTTATGAGCTCAAACACACAACTTTTGTGACTTTTCAAACTTTGAAGCTCGATAAATTCGGCAAATGAGTACCAACATAGTTAAACAAAGTGTCAAATTAATCAGCTCGACGAGATTTTGAAGATGTCACAACACATCATGATTGCATCTTATTGAATTTCCATGAAAAAAAGTACTTTATGAGCTCAAACACACAACTTTTGTGACTTTTCAAACTTTGAAGCTCGATAACTTCGGCAAATGAGGTCCAAATTTGTTAAACAAAGTGTCAAATTAATCAGCTCGACGAGATCTTTAACATGTCACAACTCATCATGATTGCATCTTGTTGAATTTCCATGAAAAATAGTACTTTATGAGCTCAAACACACAACTTTTGTGACTTTTCAAACTTTGAAGCTCGATAAATTCGGCAAATGAGTACCAACATAGTTAAACAAAGTGTCAAATTAATCAGCTCGACGAGATTTTGAAGATGTCACAACACATCATGATTGCATCTTATTGAATTTCCATGAAAAATAGTACTTTATGAGCTCAAACACACAACTTTTGTGACTTTTCAAACTTTGAAGCTCGATAACTTCGGCAAATGAGGTCCAAATTTGTTAAACAAAGTGTCAAATTAATCAGCTCGACGAGATTTTGAAGATGTCACAACACATCATGATTGCATCTTGTTGAATTTCCATGAAAAATAGTACTTTATGAGCTCAAACACACAACTTTTGTGACTTTTCAAACTTTGAAGCTCGATAACTTCGGCAAATGAGGTCCAAATTTGTTAAACAAAGTGTCAAATTAATCAGCTCGACGAGATTTTGAAGATGTCCCAACACATCATGATTGCATCTTGTTGAATTTCCATGAAAAATAGTACTTTATGAGCTCAAACACACAACTTTTGTGACTTTTCAAATTTTGAAGCTCGATAACTTCGGCAAATGAGGTCCAAATTTGTTAAACAAAGTGTCAAATTAATCAGCTCGACGAGATTTTGAAGATGTCCTAACACATCATGATTGCATCTTGTTGAATTTCCATGAAAAATAGTACTTTATGAGCTCAAACACACAACTTTTGTGACTTTTCAAACTTTGAAGCTCGATAAATTCGGCAAATGAGTACCAACATAGTTAAACAAAGTGTCAAATTAATCAGCTCGACGAGATTTTGAAGATGTCACAACACATCATGATTGCATCTTGTTGAATTTCCAAGACAAATAGTACTTTATGAGCCCAAACACACAACTTTTGTGACTTTTCAAACTTTGAAGCTCGATAACTTCGGCAAATGAGGTCCAAATTTGTTAAACAAAGTGTCAAATTAATCAGCTCGACGAGATTTTGAAGATGTCCCAACACATCATGATTCCATCTTGTTGAATTTCCATGAAAAATAGTACTTTATGAGCTCAAACACACAACTTTTGTGACTTTTCAAACTTTGAAGCTCGATAAATTCGGCAAATGAGTACCAACATAGTTAAACAAAGTGTCAAATTAATCAGCTCGACGAGATTTTGAAGATGTCACAACACATCATGATTGCATCTTGTTGAATTTCCAAGACAAATAGTACTTTATGAGCTCAAACACACAACTTTTGTGACTTTTCAAACTTTGAAGCTCGATAAATTCGGCAAATGAGTACCAACATAGTTAAACAAAGTGTCAAATTAATCAGCTCGACGAGATTTTGAAGATGTCACAACACATCATGATTGCATCTTGTTGAATTTCCAAGACAAATAGTACTTTATGAGCCCAAACACACAACTTTTGTGACTTTTCAAACTTTGAAGCTCGATAACTTCGGCAAATGAGGTCCAAATTTGTTAAACAAAGTGTCAAATTAATCAGCTCGACGAGATTTTGAAGATGTCCCAACACATCACGATTGCATCTTGTTGAATTTCCATGAAAAATAGTACTTTATGAGCTCAAACACACAACTTTTGTGACTTTTCAAACTTTGAAGCTCGATAAATTCGGCAAATGAGTACCAACATAGTTAAACAAAGTGTCAAATTAATCAGCTCGACGAGATTTTGAAGATGTCACAACACATCATGATTGCATCTTATTGAATTTCCATGAAAAATAGTACTTTATGAGCTCAAACACACAACTTTTGTGACTTTTCAAACTTTGAAGCTCGATAACTTCGGCAAATGAGGTCCAAATTTGTTAAACAAAGTGTCAAATTAATCAGCTCGACGAGATTTTGAAGATGTCACAACACATCATGATTGCATCTTATTGAATTTCCATGAAAAATAGTACTTTATGAGCCCAAACACACAACTTTTGTGACTTTTCAAACTTTGAAGCTCGATAACTTCGGCAAATGAGGTCCAAATTTGTTAAACAAAGTGTCAAATTAATCAGCTCGACGAGATTTTGAAGATGTCCCAACACATCATGATTGCATCTTGTTGAATTTCCATGAAAAATAGTACTTTATGAGCTCAAACACACAACTTTTGTGACTTTTCAAATTTTGAAGCTCGATAACTTCGGCAAATGAGGTCCAAATTTGTTAAACAAAGTGTCAAATTAATCAGCTCGACGAGATTTTGAAGATGTCCTAACACATCATGATTGCATCTTGTTGAATTTCCATGAAAAATAGTACTTTATGAGCTCAAACACACAACTTTTGTGACTTTTCAAACTTTGAAGCTCGATAAATTCGGCAAATGAGTACCAACATAGTTAAACAAAGTGTCAAATTAATCAGCTCGACGAGATTTTGAAGATGTCACAACACATCATGATTGCATCTTGTTGAATTTCCAAGACAAATAGTACTTTATGAGCCCAAACACACAACTTTTGTGACTTTTCAAACTTTGAAGCTCGATAACTTCGGCAAATGAGGTCCAAATTTGTTAAACAAAGTGTCAAATTAATCAGCTCGACGAGATTTTGAAGATGTCCCAACACATCATGATTCCATCTTGTTGAATTTCCATGAAAAATAGTACTTTATGAGCTCAAACACACAACTTTTGTGACTTTTCAAACTTTGAAGCTCGATAAATTCGGCAAATGAGTACCAACATAGTTAAACAAAGTGTCAAATTAATCAGCTCGACGAGATTTTGAAGATGTCACAACACATCATGATTGCATCTTGTTGAATTTCCAAGACAAATAGTACTTTATGAGCTCAAACACACAACTTTTGTGACTTTTCAAACTTTGAAGCTCGATAAATTCGGCAAATGAGTACCAACATAGTTAAACAAAGTGTCAAATTAATCAGCTCGACGAGATTTTGAAGATGTCACAACACATCATGATTGCATCTTGTTGAATTTCCAAGACAAATAGTACTTTATGAGCCCAAACACACAACTTTTGTGACTTTTCAAACTTTGAAGCTCGATAACTTCGGCAAATGAGGTCCAAATTTGTTAAACAAAGTGTCAAATTAATCAGCTCGACGAGATTTTGAAGATGTCCCAACACATCACGATTGCATCTTGTTGAATTTCCATGAAAAATAGTACTTTATGAGCTCAAACACACAACTTTTGTGACTTTTCAAACTTTGAAGCTCGATAAATTCGGCAAATGAGTACCAACATAGTTAAACAAAGTGTCAAATTAATCAGCTCGACGAGATTTTGAAGATGTCACAACACATCATGATTGCATCTTATTGAATTTCCATGAAAAATAGTACTTTATGAGCTCAAACACACAACTTTTGTGACTTTTCAAACTTTGAAGCTCGATAAATTCGGCAAATGAGTACCAACATAGTTAAACAAAGTGTCAAATTAATCAGCTCGACGAGATCTTTAACATGTCACAACTCATCATGATTGCATCTTGTTGAATTTCCATGAAAAATAGTACTTTATGAGCTCAAACACACAACTTTTGTGACTTTTCAAACTTTGAAGCTCGATAAATTCGGCAAATGAGTACCAACATAGTTAAACAAAGTGTCAAATTAATCAGCTCGACGAGATTTTGAAGATGTCACAACACATCATGATTGCATCTTATTGAATTTCCATGAAAAATAGTACTTTATGAGCTCAAACACACAACTTTTGTGACTTTTCAAACTTTGAAGCTCGATAACTTCGGCAAATGAGGTCCAAATTTGTTAAACAAAGTGTCAAATTAATCAGCTCGACGAGATTTTGAAGATGTCACAACACATCATGATTGCATCTTGTTGAATTTCCATGAAAAATAGTACTTTATGAGCTCAAACACACAACTTTTGTGACTTTTCAAACTTTGAAGCTCGATAACTTCGGCAAATGAGGTCCAAATTTGTTAAACAAAGTGTCAAATTAATCAGCTCGACGAGATCTTCAGGATGTCGAATCAAATCATGATTGCATCTTGTTGAATTTCCAAGAAAAATAGTACATTATGTGCTCAAACACAAAACTTTTGTGACTATTCAAACTTTGAAGCTCGATAACTTCGGCAAATGAGGACCAAATTTCTTAAACAAAGTGTCAAATTAATCAGCTCGACGAGATTTTGAAGATGTCCCAACACATCATGATTGCATCTTGTTGAATTTCCATGAAAAATAGTACTTTATGAGCTCAAACACACAACTTTTGTGACTTTTCAAACTTTGAAGCTCGATAACTTCGGCAAATGAGGTCCAAATTTGTTAAACAAAGTGTCAAATTAATCAGCTCGACGAGATTTTGAAGATGTCACAACACATCATGATTGCATCTTATTGAATTTCCATGAAAAATAGTACTTTATGAGCCCAAACACACAACTTTTGTGACTTTTCAAACTTTGAAGCTCGATAACTTCGGCAAATGAGGTCCAAATTTGTTAAACAAAGTGTCAAATTAATCAGCTCGACGAGATCTTCAGGATGTCGAATCAAATCATGATTGCATCTTGTTGAATTTCCAAGAAAAATAGTACATTATGTGCTCAAACACACAACTTTTGTGACTATTCAAACTTTGAAGCTCGATAACTTCGGCAAATGAAGGTCAAATTTGTTAAACAAAGTGTCAAATTAATCAGCTCTACGAGATCTTTCGGATGTCACAATAAATCATTATTGCATTTTGTTGAATTTCCAAGAAAAATAGTACAGTATGTGCTCAAACACACAACTTTTGTGACTTTTCAAACTTTGAAGCTCGATAACTTCGGCAAATGAGGACCAAATTTCTTAAACAAAGTGTCAAATTAATCAGCTCGACGAGATTTTGAAGATGTCCCAACACATCATGATTGCATCTTGTTGAATTTCCATGAAAAATAGTACTTTATGAGCTCAAACACACAACTTTTGTGACTTTTCAAATTTGAAGCTCGATAAATTCGGCAAATGAGTACCAACATAGTTAAACAAAGTGTCAAATTAATCAGCTCGACGAGATTTTGAAGATGTCACAACACATCATGATTGCATCTTATTGAATTTCCATGAAAAATAGTACTTTATGAGCCCAAACACACAACTTTTGTGACTTTTCAAATTTTGAAGCTCGATAACTTCGGCAAATGAGGTCCAAATTTGTTAAACAAAGTGTCAAATTAATCAGCTCGACGAGATTTTGAAGATGTCCCAACACATCATGATTGCATCTTGTTGAATTTCCATGAAAAATAGTACTTTATGAGCTCAAACACACAACTTTTGTGACTTTTCAAACTTTGAAGCTCGATAAATTCGGCAAATGAGTACCAACATAGTTAAACAAAGTGTCAAATTAATCAGCTCGACGAGATTTTGAAGATGTCACAACACATCATGATTGCATCTTGTTGAATTTCCAAGACAAATAGTACTTTATGAGCCCAAACACACAACTTTTGTGACTTTTCAAACTTTGAAGCTCGATAACTTCGGCAAATGAGGTCCAAATTTGTTAAACAAAGTGTCAAATTAATCAGCTCGACGAGATTTTGAAGATGTCCCAACACATCATGATTCCATCTTGTTGAATTTCCATGAAAAATAGTACTTTATGAGCTCAAACACACAACTTTTGTGACTTTTCAAACTTTGAAGCTCGATAAATTCGGCAAATGAGTACCAACATAGTTAAACAAAGTGTCAAATTAATCAGCTCGACGAGATTTTGAAGATGTCACAACACATCATGATTGCATCTTGTTGAATTTCCAAGACAAATAGTACTTTATGAGCTCAAACACACAACTTTTGTGACTTTTCAAACTTTGAAGCTCGATAAATTCGGCAAATGAGGTCCAAATTTGTTAAACAAAGTGTCAAATTAATCAGCTCGACGAGATTTTGAAGATGTCCCAACACATCATGATTGCATCTTGTTGAATTTCCATGAAAAATAGTACTTTATGAGCTCAAACACACAACTTTTGTGACTTTTCAAATTTTGAAGCTCGATAACTTCGGCAAATGAGGTCCAAATTTGTTAAACAAAGTGTCAAATTAATCAGCTCGACGAGATTTTGAAGATGTCCTAACACATCATGATTGCATCTTGTTGAATTTCCATGAAAAATAGTACTTTATGAGCTCAAACACACAACTTTTGTGACTTTTCAAACTTTGAAGCTCGATAAATTCGGCAAATGAGTACCAACATAGTTAAACAAAGTGTCAAATTAATCAGCTCGACGAGATTTTGAAGATGTCACAACACATCATGATTGCATCTTGTTGAATTTCCAAGACAAATAGTACTTTATGAGCCCAAACACACAACTTTTGTGACTTTTCAAACTTTGAAGCTCGATAACTTCGGCAAATGAGGTCCAAATTTGTTAAACAAAGTGTCAAATTAATCAGCTCGACGAGATTTTGAAGATGTCCCAACACATCATGATTCCATCTTGTTGAATTTCCATGAAAAATAGTACTTTATGAGCTCAAACACACAACTTTTGTGACTTTTCAAACTTTGAAGCTCGATAAATTCGGCAAATGAGTACCAACATAGTTAAACAAAGTGTCAAATTAATCAGCTCGACGAGATTTTGAAGATGTCACAACACATCATGATTGCATCTTGTTGAATTTCCAAGACAAATAGTACTTTATGAGCTCAAACACACAACTTTTGTGACTTTTCAAACTTTGAAGCTCGATAAATTCGGCAAATGAGTACCAACATAGTTAAACAAAGTGTCAAATTAATCAGCTCGACGAGATTTTGAAGATGTCACAACACATCATGATTGCATCTTGTTGAATTTCCAAGACAAATAGTACTTTATGAGCCCAAACACACAACTTTTGTGACTTTTCAAACTTTGAAGCTCGATAACTTCGGCAAATGAGGTCCAAATTTGTTAAACAAAGTGTCAAATTAATCAGCTCGACGAGATTTTGAAGATGTCCCAACACATCACGATTGCATCTTGTTGAATTTCCATGAAAAATAGTACTTTATGAGCTCAAACACACAACTTTTGTGACTTTTCAAACTTTGAAGCTCGATAAATTCGGCAAATGAGTACCAACATAGTTAAACAAAGTGTCAAATTAATCAGCTCGACGAGATTTTGAAGATGTCACAACACATCATGATTGCATCTTATTGAATTTCCATGAAAAATAGTACTTTATGAGCTCAAACACACAACTTTTGTGACTTTTCAAACTTTGAAGCTCGATAAATTCGGCAAATGAGTACCAACATAGTTAAACAAAGTGTCAAATTAATCAGCTCGACGAGATCTTTAACATGTCACAACTCATCATGATTGCATCTTGTTGAATTTCCATGAAAAATAGTACTTTATGAGCTCAAACACACAACTTTTGTGACTTTTCAAACTTTGAAGCTCGATAAATTCGGCAAATGAGTACCAACATAGTTAAACAAAGTGTCAAATTAATCAGCTCGACGAGATTTTGAAGATGTCACAACACATCATGATTGCATCTTATTGAATTTCCATGAAAAATAGTACTTTATGAGCTCAAACACACAACTTTTGTGACTTTTCAAACTTTGAAGCTCGATAACTTCGGCAAATGAGGTCCAAATTTGTTAAACAAAGTGTCAAATTAATCAGCTCGACGAGATTTTGAAGATGTCACAACACATCATGATTGCATCTTGTTGAATTTCCATGAAAAATAGTACTTTATGAGCTCAAACACACAACTTTTGTGACTTTTCAAACTTTGAAGCTCGATAACTTCGGCAAATGAGGTCCAAATTTGTTAAACAAAGTGTCAAATTAATCAGCTCGACGAGATTTTGAAGATGTCCCAACACATCATGATTGCATCTTGTTGAATTTCCATGAAAAATAGTACTTTATGAGCTCAAACACACAACTTTTGTGACTTTTCAAATTTGAAGCTCGATAAATTCGGCAAATGAGTACCAACATAGTTAAACAAAGTGTCAAATTAATCAGCTCGACGAGATTTTGAAGATGTCACAACACATCATGATTGCATCTTATTGAATTTCCATGAAAAATAGTACTTTATGAGCCCAAACACACAACTTTTGTGACTTTTCAAATTTTGAAGCTCGATAACTTCGGCAAATGAGGTCCAAATTTGTTAAACAAAGTGTCAAATTAATCAGCTCGACGAGATTTTGAAGATGTCCCAACACATCATGATTGCATCTTGTTGAATTTCCATGAAAAATAGTACTTTATGAGCTCAAACACACAACTTTTGTGACTTTTCAAACTTTGAAGCTCGATAAATTCGGCAAATGAGTACCAACATAGTTAAACAAAGTGTCAAATTAATCAGCTCGACGAGATTTTGAAGATGTCACAACACATCATGATTGCATCTTGTTGAATTTCCAAGACAAATAGTACTTTATGAGCCCAAACACACAACTTTTGTGACTTTTCAAACTTTGAAGCTCGATAACTTCGGCAAATGAGGTCCAAATTTGTTAAACAAAGTGTCAAATTAATCAGCTCGACGAGATTTTGAAGATGTCCCAACACATCATGATTCCATCTTGTTGAATTTCCATGAAAAATAGTACTTTATGAGCTCAAACACACAACTTTTGTGACTTTTCAAACTTTGAAGCTCGATAAATTCGGCAAATGAGTACCAACATAGTTAAACAAAGTGTCAAATTAATCAGCTCGACGAGATTTTGAAGATGTCACAACACATCATGATTGCATCTTGTTGAATTTCCAAGACAAATAGTACTTTATGAGCTCAAACACACAACTTTTGTGACTTTTCAAACTTTGAAGCTCGATAAATTCGGCAAATGAGTACCAACATAGTTAAACAAAGTGTCAAATTAATCAGCTCGACGAGATTTTGAAGATGTCACAACACATCATGATTGCATCTTGTTGAATTTCCAAGACAAATAGTACTTTATGAGCTCAAACACACAACTTTTGTGACTTTTCAAACTTTGAAGCTCGATAAATTCGGCAAATGAGTACCAACATAGTTAAACAAAGTGTCAAATTAATCAGCTCGACGAGATCTTTAACATGTCACAACTCATCATGATTGCATCTTGTTGAATTTCCATGAAAAATAGTACTTTATGAGCTCAAACACACAACTTTTGTGACTTTTCAAACTTTGAAGCTCGATAAATTCGGCAAATGAGTACCAACATAGTTAAACAAAGTGTCAAATTAATCAGCTCGACGAGATTTTGAAGATGTCACAACACATCATGATTGCATCTTATTGAATTTCCATGAAAAATAGTACTTTATGAGCTCAAACACACAACTTTTGTGACTTTTCAAACTTTGAAGCTCGATAACTTCGGCAAATGAGGTCCAAATTTGTTAAACAAAGTGTCAAATTAATCAGCTCGACGAGATTTTGAAGATGTCCCAACACATCATGATTGCATCTTGTTGAATTTCCATGAAAAATAGTACTTTATGAGCTCAAACACACAACTTTTGTGACTTTTCAAACTTTGAAGCTCGATAAATTCGGCAAATGAGTACCAACATAGTTAAACAAAGTGTCAAATTAATCAGCTCGACGAGATTTTGAAGATGTCACAACACATCATGATTGCATCTTGTTGAATTTCCAAGACAAATAGTACTTTATGAGCCCAAACACACAACTTTTGTGACTTTTCAAACTTTGAAGCTCGATAACTTCGGCAAATGAGGTCCAAATTTGTTAAACAAAGTGTCAAATTAATCAGCTCGACGAGATTTTGAAGATGTCCCAACACATCATGATTCCATCTTGTTGAATTTCCATGAAAAATAGTACTTTATGAGCTCAAACACACAACTTTTGTGACTTTTCAAACTTTGAAGCTCGATAAATTCGGCAAATGAGTACCAACATAGTTAAACAAAGTGTCAAATTAATCAGCTCGACGAGATTTTGAAGATGTCACAACACATCATGATTGCATCTTGTTGAATTTCCAAGACAAATAGTACTTTATGAGCTCAAACACACAACTTTTGTGACTTTTCAAACTTTGAAGCTCGATAAATTCGGCAAATGAGTACCAACATAGTTAAACAAAGTGTCAAATTAATCAGCTCGACGAGATTTTGAAGATGTCACAACACATCATGATTGCATCTTGTTGAATTTCCAAGACAAATAGTACTTTATGAGCCCAAACACACAACTTTTGTGACTTTTCAAACTTTGAAGCTCGATAACTTCGGCAAATGAGGTCCAAATTTGTTAAACAAAGTGTCAAATTAATCAGCTCGACGAGATTTTGAAGATGTCCCAACACATCACGATTGCATCTTGTTGAATTTCCATGAAAAATAGTACTTTATGAGCTCAAACACACAACTTTTGTGACTTTTCAAACTTTGAAGCTCGATAAATTCGGCAAATGAGTACCAACATAGTTAAACAAAGTGTCAAATTAATCAGCTCGACGAGATTTTGAAGATGTCACAACACATCATGATTGCATCTTGTTGAATTTCCAAGACAAATAGTACTTTATGAGCCCAAACACACAACTTTTGTGACTTTTCAAACTTTGAAGCTCGATAACTTCGGCAAATGAGGTCCAAATTTGTTAAACAAAGTGTCAAATTAATCAGCTCGACGAGATTTTGAAGATGTCCCAACACATCATGATTGCATCTTGTTGAATTTCCATGAAAAATAGTACTTTATGAGCTCAAACACACAACTTTTGTGACTTTTCAAACTTTGAAGCTCGATAAATTCGGCAAATGAGTACCAACATAGTTAAACAAAGTGTCAAATCAATCAGCTCGACGAGATTTTGAAGATGTCACAACACATCATGATTGCATCTTATTGAATTTCCATGAAAAATAGTACTTTATGAGCTCAAACACACAACTTTTGTGACTTTTCAAACTTTGAAGCTCGATAAATTCGGCAAATGAGTACCAACATAGTTAAACAAAGTGTCAAATTAATCAGCTCGACGAGATCTTTAACATGTCACAACTCATCATGATTGCATCTTGTTGAATTTCCATGAAAAATAGTACTTTATGAGCTCAAACACACAACTTTTGTGACTTTTCAAACTTTGAAGCTCGATAAATTCGGCAAATGAGTACCAACATAGTTAAACAAAGTGTCAAATTAATCAGCTCGACGAGATTTTGAAGATGTCACAACACATCATGATTGCATCTTATTGAATTTCCATGAAAAATAGTACTTTATGAGCTCAAACACACAACTTTTGTGACTTTTCAAACTTTGAAGCTCGATAACTTCGGCAAATGAGGTCCAAATTTGTTAAACAAAGTGTCAAATTAATCAGCTCGACGAGATCTTTAACATGTCACAACTCATCATGATTGCATCTTGTTGAATTTCCATGAAAAATAGTACTTTATGAGCTCAAACACACAACTTTTGTGACTTTTCAAACTTTGAAGCTCGATAAATTCGGCAAATGAGTACCAACATAGTTAAACAAAGTGTCAAATTAATCTGCTCGACGAGATTTTGAAGATGTCACAACACATCATGATTGCATCTTGTTGAATTTCCAAGACAAATAGTACTTTATGAGCTCAAACACACAACTTTTGTGACTTTTCAAACTTTGAAGCTCGATAAATTCGGCAAATGAGTACCAACATAGTTAAACAAAGTGTCAAATTAATCAGCTCGACGAGATCTTTAACATGTCACAACTCATCATGATTGCATCTTGTTGAATTTCCATGAAAAATAGTACTTTATGAGCTCAAACACACAACTTTTGTGACTTTTCAAACTTTGAAGCTCGATAAATTCGGCAAATGAGTACCAACATAGTTAAACAAAGTGTCAAATTAATCAGCTCGACGAGATTTTGAAGATGTCACAACACATCATGATTGCATCTTATTGAATTTCCATGAAAAATAGTACTTTATGAGCTCAAACACACAACTTTTGTGACTTTTCAAACTTTGAAGCTCGATAACTTCGGCAAATGAGGTCCAAATTTGTTAAACAAAGTGTCAAATTAATCAGCTCGACGAGATTTTGAAGATGTCCCAACACATCATGATTGCATCTTGTTGAATTTCCATGAAAAATAGTACTTTATGAGCTCAAACACACAACTTTTGTGACTTTTCAAACTTTGAAGCTCGATAAATTCGGCAAATGAGTACCAACATAGTTAAACAAAGTGTCAAATTAATCAGCTCGACGAGATTTTGAAGATGTCACAACACATCATGATTGCATCTTGTTGAATTTCCAAGACAAATAGTACTTTATGAGCCCAAACACACAACTTTTGTGACTTTTCAAACTTTGAAGCTCGATAACTTCGGCAAATGAGGTCCAAATTTGTTAAACAAAGTGTCAAATTAATCAGCTCGACGAGATTTTGAAGATGTCCCAACACATCATGATTGCATCTTGTTGAATTTCCATGAAAAATAGTACTTTATGAGCTCAAACACACAACTTTTGTGACTTTTCAAACTTTGAAGCTCGATAAATTCGGCAAATGAGTACCAACATAGTTAAACAAAGTGTCAAATCAATCAGCTCGACGAGATTTTGAAGATGTCACAACACATCATGATTGCATCTTATTGAATTTCCATGAAAAATAGTACTTTATGAGCTCAAACACACAACTTTTGTGACTTTTCAAACTTTGAAGCTCGATAAATTCGGCAAATGAGTACCAACATAGTTAAACAAAGTGTCAAATTAATCAGCTCGACGAGATCTTTAACATGTCACAACTCATCATGATTGCATCTTGTTGAATTTCCATGAAAAATAGTACTTTATGAGCTCAAACACACAACTTTTGTGACTTTTCAAACTTTGAAGCTCGATAAATTCGGCAAATGAGTACCAACATAGTTAAACAAAGTGTCAAATTAATCAGCTCGACGAGATTTTGAAGATGTCACAACACATCATGATTGCATCTTATTGAATTTCCATGAAAAATAGTACTTTATGAGCTCAAACACACAACTTTTGTGACTTTTCAAACTTTGAAGCTCGATAACTTCGGCAAATGAGGTCCAAATTTGTTAAACAAAGTGTCAAATTAATCAGCTCGACGAGATCTTTAACATGTCACAACTCATCATGATTGCATCTTGTTGAATTTCCATGAAAAATAGTACTTTATGAGCTCAAACACACAACTTTTGTGACTTTTCAAACTTTGAAGCTCGATAAATTCGGCAAATGAGTACCAACATAGTTAAACAAAGTGTCAAATTAATCTGCTCGACGAGATTTTGAAGATGTCACAACACATCATGATTGCATCTTATTGAATTTCCATGAAAAATAGTACTTTATGAGCTCAAACACACAACTTTTGTGACTTTTCAAACTTTGAAGCTCGATAACTTCGGCAAATGAGGTCCAAATTTGTTAAACAAAGTGTCAAATTAATCAGCTCGACGAGATTTTGAAGATGTCACAACACATCATGATTGCATCTTGTTGAATTTCCATGAAAAATAGTACTTTATGAGCTCAAACACACAACTTTTGTGACTTTTCAAACTTTGAAGCTCGATAACTTCGGCAAATGAGGTCCAAATTTGTTAAACAAAGTGTCAAATTAATCAGCTCGACGAGATTTTGAAGATGTCACAACACATCATGATTGCATCTTGTTGAATTTCCATGAAAAATAGTACTTTATGAGCTCAAACACACAACTTTTGTGACTTTTCAAACTTTGAAGCTCGATAACTTCGGCAAATGAGGTCCAAATTTGTTAAACAAAGTGTCAAATTAATCAGCTCGACGAGATCTTCAGGATGTCGAATCAAATCATGATTGCATCTTGTTGAATTTCCAAGAAAAATAGTACATTATGTGCTCAAACACACAACTTTTGTGACTATTCAAACTTTGAAGCTCGATAACTTCGGCAAATGAAGGTCAAATTTGTTAAACAAAGTGTCAAATTAATCAGCTCTACGAGATCTTTCGGATGTCACAATAAATCATTATTGCATTTTGTTGAATTTCCAAGAAAAATAGTACAATATGTGCTCAAACACACAACTTTTGTGACTTTTCAAAATTTGAAGCTCGATAACTTCGGCAAATGAGGACCAAATTTCTTAAACAAAGTGTCAAATTAATCAGCTCGACGAGATTTTGAAGATGTCACAACACATCATGATTGCATCTTGTTGAATTTCCATGAAAAATAGTACTTTATGAGCTCAAACACACAACTTTTGTGACTTTTCAAATTTGAAGCTCGATAAATTCGGCAAATGAGTACCAACATAGTTAAACAAAGTGTCAAATTAATCAGCTCGACGAGATTTTGAAGATGTCCCAACACATCATGATTGCATCTTGTTGAATTTCCATGAAAAATAGTACTTTATGAGCTCAAACACACAACTTTTGTGACTTTTCAAACTTTGAAGCTCGATAAATTCGGCAAATGAGTACCAACATAGTTAAACAAAGTGTCAAATCAATCAGCTCGACGAGATTTTGAAGATGTCACAACACATCATGATTGCATCTTATTGAATTTCCATGAAAAATAGTACTTTATGAGCTCAAACACACAACTTTTGTGACTTTTCAAACTTTGAAGCTCGATAAATTCGGCAAATGAGTACCAACATAGTTAAACAAAGTGTCAAATTAATCAGCTCGACGAGATCTTTAACATGTCACAACTCATCATGATTGCATCTTGTTGAATTTCCATGAAAAATAGTACTTTATGAGCTCAAACACACAACTTTTGTGACTTTTCAAACTTTGAAGCTCGATAAATTCGGCAAATGAGTACCAACATAGTTAAACAAAGTGTCAAATTAATCAGCTCGACGAGATTTTGAAGATGTCACAACACATCATGATTGCATCTTATTGAATTTCCATGAAAAATAGTACTTTATGAGCTCAAACACACAACTTTTGTGACTTTTCAAACTTTGAAGCTCGATAACTTCGGCAAATGAGGTCCAAATTTGTTAAACAAAGTGTCAAATTAATCAGCTCGACGAGATCTTTAACATGTCACAACTCATCATGATTGCATCTTGTTGAATTTCCATGAAAAATAGTACTTTATGAGCTCAAACACACAACTTTTGTGACTTTTCAAACTTTGAAGCTCGATAAATTCGGCAAATGAGTACCAACATAGTTAAACAAAGTGTCAAATTAATCTGCTCGACGAGATTTTGAAGATGTCACAACACATCATGATTGCATCTTATTGAATTTCCATGAAAAATAGTACTTTATGAGCTCAAACACACAACTTTTGTGACTTTTCAAACTTTGAAGCTCGATAACTTCGGCAAATGAGGTCCAAATTTGTTAAACAAAGTGTCAAATTAATCAGCTCGACGAGATTTTGAAGATGTCACAACACATCATGATTGCATCTTGTTGAATTTCCATGAAAAATAGTACTTTATGAGCTCAAACACACAACTTTTGTGACTTTTCAAACTTTGAAGCTCGATAACTTCGGCAAATGAGGTCCAAATTTGTTAAACAAAGTGTCAAATTAATCAGCTCGACGAGATTTTGAAGATGTCACAACACATCATGATTGCATCTTGTTGAATTTCCATGAAAAATAGTACTTTATGAGCTCAAACACACAACTTTTGTGACTTTTCAAACTTTGAAGCTCGATAACTTCGGCAAATGAGGTCCAAATTTGTTAAACAAAGTGTCAAATTAATCAGCTCGACGAGATCTTCAGGATGTCGAATCAAATCATGATTGCATCTTGTTGAATTTCCAAGAAAAATAGTACATTATGTGCTCAAACACAAAACTTTTGTGACTATTCAAACTTTGAAGCTCGATAACTTCGGCAAATGAGGACCAAATTTCTTAAACAAAGTGTCAAATTAATCAGCTCGACGAGATTTTGAAGATGTCCCAACACATCATGATTGCATCTTGTTGAATTTCCATGAAAAATAGTACTTTATGAGCTCAAACACACAACTTTTGTGACTTTTCAAACTTTGAAGCTCGATAACTTCGGCAAATGAGGTCCAAATTTGTTAAACAAAGTGTCAAATTAATCAGCTCGACGAGATTTTGAAGATGTCACAACACATCATGATTGCATCTTATTGAATTTCCATGAAAAATAGTACTTTATGAGCCCAAACACACAACTTTTGTGACTTTTCAAACTTTGAAGCTCGATAACTTCGGCAAATGAGGTCCAAATTTGTTAAACAAAGTGTCAAATTAATCAGCTCGACGAGATCTTCAGGATGTCGAATCAAATCATGATTGCATCTTGTTGAATTTCCAAGAAAAATAGTACATTATGTGCTCAAACACACAACTTTTGTGACTATTCAAACTTTGAAGCTCGATAACTTCGGCAAATGAAGGTCAAATTTGTTAAACAAAGTGTCAAATTAATCAGCTCTACGAGATCTTTCGGATGTCACAATAAATCATTATTGCATTTTGTTGAATTTCCAAGAAAAATAGTACAGTATGTGCTCAAACACACAACTTTTGTGACTTTTCAAACTTTGAAGCTCGATAACTTCGGCAAATGAGGACCAAATTTCTTAAACAAAGTGTCAAATTAATCAGCTCGACGAGATTTTGAAGATGTCCCAACACATCATGATTGCATCTTGTTGAATTTCCATGAAAAATAGTACTTTATGAGCTCAAACACACAACTTTTGCGACTTTTCAAACTTTGAAGCTCGATAAATTCGGCAAATGAGTACCAACATAGTTAAACAAAGTGTCAAATCAATCAGCTCGACGAGATTTTGAAGATGTCACAAAACATCATGATTGCATCTTGTTGAATTTCCATGAAAAATAGTACTTTATGAGCTCAAACACACAACTTTTGTGACTTTTCAAACTTTGAAGCTCGATAACTTCGTCAAATGAGTACCAACATTGTTATACAAAGTGTCAAATTAATCAGCTCGACGAGATCTTTAACATGTCACAACACATCATGATTGCATCTTTTTGAATTTCCAAGACAAATAGTTCTTTATGTGCTCAAACACACAACTTTTGTGACTTTTCAAACATTGAAGCTCGATAAATTCGGCAAATGAGTACCAACATAGTTAAACAAAGTGTCAAATTAATCAGCTCGACGAGATTTTGAAGATGTCACAACACATCATGATTGCATCTTGTTGAATTTCCATGAAAAATAGTACTTTATGAGCTCAAACACACAACTTTTGTGACTTTTCAAACTTTGAAGCTCGATAAATTCGGCAAATGAGTACCAACATAGTTAAACAAAGTGTCAAATTAATCAGCTCGACGAGATTTTGAAGATGTCACAACACATCATGATTGCATCTTTTTGAATTTCCAAGACAAATAGTACTTTATGTGCTCAAACACACAACTTTTGTGACTTTTCAAACTTTGAAGCTCGATAACTTCGGCAAATGAGTACCAACATTGTTATACAAAGTGTCAAATTAATCAGCTCGACGAGATCTTTAACATGTCACAACACATCATGATTGCATCTTTTTGAATTTCCAAGACAAATAGTTCTTTATGTGCTCAAACACACAACTTTTGTGACTTTTCAAACATTGAAGCTCGATAAATTCGGCAAATGAGTACCAACATAGTTAAACAAAGTGTCAAATTAATCAGCTCGACGAGATTTTGAAGATGTCACAACACATCATGATTGCATCTTGTTGAATTTCCTTGAAAAATAGTACTTTATGAGCTCAAACACACAACTTTTGTGACTTTTCAAACTTTGAAGCTCGATAACTTCGGCAAATGAGTACCAACATTGTTATACAAAGTGTCAAATTAATCAGCTCGACGAGATCTTTAACATGTCACAACACATCATGATTGCATCTTTTTGAATTTCCAAGACAAATAGTTCTTTATGTGCTCAAACACACAACTTTTGTGACTTTTCAAACATTGAAGCTCGATAAATTCGGCAAATGAGTACCAACATAGTTAAACAAAGTGTCAAATTAATCAGCTCGACGAGATTTTGAAGATGTCACAACACATCATGATTGCATCTTGTTGAATTTCCATGAAAAATAGTACTTTATGAGCTCAAACACACAACTTTTGTGACTTTTCAATCTTTGAAGCTCGATAAATTCGGCAAATGAGTACCAACATAGTTAAACAAAGTGTCAAATTAATCAGCTCGACGAGATTTTGAAGATGTCACAACACATCATGATTGCATCTTATTGAATTTCCATGAAAAATAGTACTTTATGAGCTCAAACACACAACTTTTGTGACTATTCAAACTTTGAAGCTCGATAACTTCGGCAAATGAAGGTCAAATTTCTTAAACAAAGTGTCAAATTAATCAGCTCTACGAGATCTTTCGGATGTCACAATAAATCATTATTGCATTTTGTTGAATTTCCAAGAAAAATAGTACAATATGTGCTCAAACACACAACTTTTGTGACTTTTCAAAATTTGAAGCTCGATAACTTCGGCAAATGAAGGTCAAATTTGTTAAACAAAGTGTCAAATTAATCAGCTCTACGAGATCTTTCGGATGTCACAATAAATCATTATTGCATTTTGTTGAATTTCCAAGAAAAATAGTACAATATGTGCTCAAACACACAACTTTTGTGACTTTTCAAAATTTGAAGCTCGATAACTTCGACAAATGAGGATCAAATTTCTTAAACAAAGTGTCAAATTAATCAGCTCTACGAGATCTTCAGGATGACACAACAAATCATTATTGCATCTTGTTGAATTTCCAAGAAAAATAGTACATTATGTGCTCAAACACACAACTTTTGTGACTATTCAAATTTTGAAGCTCGATAACTTCGGCAAATGAGGTCCAAATTTGTTAAACAAAGTGTCAAATTAATCAGCTCGACGAGATTTTGAAGATGTCACAACACATCATGATTGCATCTTGTTGAATTTCCATGAAAAATAGTACTTTATGAGCTCAAACACACAACTTTTGTGACTTTTCAAACTTTGAAGCTCGATAAATTCGGCAAATGAGTACCAACATAGTTAAACAAAGTGTCAAATTAATCAGCTCGACGAGATTTTGAAGATGTCACAACACATCATGATTGCATCTTTTTGAATTTCCAAGACAAATAGTACTTTATGTGCTCAAACACACAACTTTTGTGACTTTTCAAACTTTGAAGCTCGATAACTTCGGCAAATGAGTACCAACATTGTTATACAAAGTGTCAAATTAATCAGCTCGACGAGATCTTTAACATGTCACAACACATCATGATTGCATCTTTTTGAATTTCCAAGACAAATAGTTCTTTATGTGCTCAAACACACAACTTTTGTGACTTTTCAAACATTGAAGCTCGATAAATTCGGCAAATGAGTACCAACATAGTTAAACAAAGTGTCAAATTAATCAGCTCGACGAGATTTTGAAGATGTCACAACACATCATGATTGCATCTTGTTGAATTTCCATGAAAAATAGTACTTTATGAGCTCAAACACACAACTTTTGTGACTTTTCAAACTTTGAAGCTCGATAAATTCGGCAAATGAGTACCAACATAGTTAAACAAAGTGTCAAATCAATCAGCTCGACGAGATTTTGAAGATGTCACAAAACATCATGATTGCATCTTGTTGAATTTCCATGAAAAATAGTACTTTATGAGCTCAAACACACAACTTTTGTGACTTTTCAAACTTTGAAGCTCGATAACTTCGGCAAATGAGTACCAACATTGTTATACAAAGTGTCAAATTAATCAGCTCGACGAGATCTTTAACATGTCACAACACATCATGATTGCATCTTTTTGAATTTCCAAGACAAATAGTTCTTTATGTGCTCAAACACACAACTTTTGTGACTTTTCAAACATTGAAGCTCGATAAATTCGGCAAATGAGTACCAACATAGTTAAACAAAGTGTCAAATTAATCAGCTCGACGAGATTTTGAAGATGTCACAACACATCATGATTGCATCTTTTTGAATTTCCAAGACAAATAGTACTTTATGTGCTCAAACACACAACTTTTGTGACTTTTCAAACTTTGAAGCTCGATAACTTCGGCAAATGAGTACCAACATTGTTATACAAAGTGTCAAATTAATCAGCTCGACGAGATCTTTAACATGTCACAACACATCATGATTGTATCTTTTTGAATTTCCAAGACAAATAGTACTTTATGTGCTCAAACACACAACTTTTGTGACTTTTCAAATTTTGAAGCTCGATAACTTCGGCAAATGAGGTCCAAATTTGTTAAACAAAGTGTCAAATTAATCAGCTCGACGAGATTTTGAAGATGTCCCAACACATCATGATTGCATCTTGTTGAATTTCCATGAAAAATAGTACTTTATGAGCCCAAACACACAACTTTTGTGACTTTTCAAACTTTGAAGCTCGATAACTTCGGCAAATGAGGTCCAAATTTGTTAAACAAAGTGTCAAATTAATCAGCTCGACGAGATTTTGGAGATGTCACAACACATCATGATTGCATCTTATTGAATTTCCATGAAAAATAGTACTTTATGAGCCCAAACACACAACTTTTGTGACTTTTCAAACTTTGCAGCTCGATAACTTCGGCAAATGAGGTCCAAATTTGTTAAACAAAGTGTCAAATTAATCAGCTCGACGAGATTTTGAAGATGTCACAACACATCATGATTGCATCTTTTTGAATTTCCAAGACAAATAGTACTTTATGTGCTCAAACACACAACTTTTGTGACTTTTCAAATTTTGAAGCTCGATAACTTCGGCAAATGAGGTCCAAATTTGTTAAACAAAGTGTCAAATTAATCAGCTCGACGAGATTTTGAAGATGTCCCAACACATCATGATTGCATCTTGTTGAATTTCCATGAAAAATAGTACTTTATGAGCTCAAACACACAACTTTTGCGACTTTTCAAACTTTGAAGCTCGATAAATTCGGCAAATGAGTACCAACATAGTTAAACAAAGTGTCAAATCAATCAGCTCGACGAGATTTTGAAGATGTCACAAAACATCATGATTGCATCTTGTTGAATTTCCATGAAAAATAGTACTTTATGAGCTCAAACACACAACTTTTGTGACTTTTCAAACTTTGAAGCTCGATAACTTCGGCAAATGAGTACCAACATTGTTATACAAAGTGTCAAATTAATCAGCTCGACGAGATCTTTAACATGTCACAACACATCATGATTGCATCTTTTTGAATTTCCAAGACAAATAGTTCTTTATGTGCTCAAACACACAACTTTTGTGACTTTTCAAACATTGAAGCTCGATAAATTCGGCAAATGAGTACCAACATAGTTAAACAAAGTGTCAAATTAATCAGCTCGACGAGATTTTGAAGATGTCACAACACATCATGATTGCATCTTGTTGAATTTCCATGAAAAATACTACTTTATGAGCTCAAACACACAACTTTTGTGACTTTTCAAACTTTGAAGCTCGATAAATTCGGCAAATGAGTACCAACATAGTTAAACAAAGTGTCAAATTAATCAGCTCGACGAGATTTTGAAGATGTCACAACACATCATGATTGCATCTTTTTGAATTTCCAAGACAAATAGTACTTTATGTGCTCAAACACACAACTTTTGTGACTTTTCAAACTTTGAAGCTCGATAACTTCGGCAAATGAGTACCAACATTGTTATACAAAGTGTCAAATTAATCAGCTCGACGAGATCTTTAACATGTCACAACACATCATGATTGCATCTTTTTGAATTTCCAAGACAAATAGTTCTTTATGTGCTCAAACACACAACTTTTGTGACTTTTCAAACATTGAAGCTCGATAAATTCGGCAAATGAGTACCAACATAGTTAAACAAAGTGTCAAATTAATCAGCTCGACGAGATTTTGAAGATGTCACAACACATCATGATTGCATCTTTTTGAATTTCCAAGACAAATAGTACTTTATGTGCTCAAACACACAACTTTTGTGACTTTTCAAACTTTGAAGCTCGATAACTTCGGCAAATGAGTACCAACATTGTTATACAAAGTGTCAAATTAATCAGCTCGACGAGATCTTTAACATGTCACAACACATCATGATTGCATCTTTTTGAATTTCCAAGACAAATAGTTCTTTATGTGCTCAAACACACAACTTTTGTGACTTTTCAAACTTTGAAGCTCGATAACTTCGGCAAATGAGGTCCAAATTTGTTAAACAAAGTGTAAAATTAATCAGCTCGACGAGATTTTGAAGATGTCCCAACACATCATGATTGCATCTTGTTGAATTTCCATGAAAAATAGTACTTTATGAGCTCAAACACACAACTTTTGTGACTTTTCAAACTTTGAAGCTCGATAACTTCGGCAAATTAGTACCAACATTGTTAAACAAAGTGTCAAATTAATCAGCTCGACGAGATTTTGAAGATGTCACAACACATCATGATTGCATCTTTTTGAATTTCCAAGACAAATAGTTCTTTATGTGCTCAAACACACAACTTTTGTGACTTTTCAAACATTGAAGCTCGATAAATTCGGCAAATGAGTACCAACATAGTTAAACAAAGTGTCAAATTAATCAGCTCGACGAGATTTTGAAGATGTCACAACACATCATGATTGCATCTTGTTGAATTTCCATGAAAAATAGTACTTTATGAGCTCAAACACACAACTTTTGTGACTTTTCAAACTTTGAAGCTCGATAAATTCGGCAAATGAGTACCAACATAGTTAAACAAAGTGTCAAATTAATCAGCTCGACGAGATTTTGAAGATGTCACAACACATCATGATTGCATCTTATTGAATTTCCATGAAAAATAGTACTTTATGAGCTCAAACACACAACTTTTGTGACTATTCAAACTTTGAAGCTCGATAACTTCGGCAAATGAAGGTCAAATTTGTTAAACAAAGTGTCAAATTAATCAGCTCTACGAGATCTTTCGGATGTCACAATAAATCATTATTGCATTTTGTTGAATTTCCAAGAAAAATAGTACAATATGTGCTCAAACACACAACTTTTGTGACTTTTCAAAATTTGAAGCTCGATAACTTCGGCAAATGAGGATCAAATTTCTTAAACAAAGTGTCAAATTAATCAGCTCTACGAGATCTTCAGGATGACACAACAAATCATTATTGCATCTTGTTGAATTTCCAAGAAAAATAGTACAGTATGTGCTCAAACACACAACTTTTGTGACTTTTCAAACTTTGAAGCTCGATAACTTCGGCAAATGAGGACCAAATTTCTTAAACAAAGTGTCAAATTAATCAGCTCG